>NC_047659.1:77652188-77782188 GCF_011762505.2 Arvicanthis niloticus
TTAGAGGCAGGATGTTTTTGCCGTTCATTGATGTGTGTGCCAGGCTACCCGTCACATTCATTGAATTTGCATCGAGCCTTTTACCCACCAAGCCATCTCCCCAGCCTTGCTATTCAGATGTAAAAAAAAAAATCTCAGGTTTTGGTTATTTGTTTCCTCTATCCTAGTGGTTCTCAACCTTCCTAATGCTGCGACCCTTTAATATAGTTCTCCATGTTGTGTTGACCCCCAACCATAAAACTATTTTCATTGATACTTCATAACTGTAATTTTGCTACTGTTATGAATCGTGATATCAATATATTTGGAGATACATATTTGCCAAAGGAGTCTTGACACACAGGTCCAAGACCACTGATCAAACCAAAGCCCGGTTTGATGATATTTCAAGCCTTCCTGGCATGAGGCTCTTCGTTTTCAGCACCACCAGACTCATCTTGCTAATTCCTGTGTCTTCATTCCTCGTGGTCCCCACTGGTGCTTCTCATAGTGTTGAAGCCCCTCATTGGTTTCAGCTGTTGTCTGAGAGATGAGCAGCTAAAAGTGAGTCAGTAGAGCCAGTTAAAAGAAAAGATGGATGTTGCCCCAAACATCTGGGAACTAGAGTTGGAGTTTCTCATGCTTCCTTGTTTCTTAAAGCCGCCATTTAGCCCTAAGTCCAAAGATACTGAGAGATGCCAGCTTGGAAGCTGAGCATCAAGCCTGCTGCATCTCAGCCCGAAGTCCCCCACTCATCCCAGCAGTTAAGGGGATAACAATGACACACATTTTCTCCTTGCCCTGATTGCAGAATGGGACAAGGCTGCCTTTTAATTTTTAATCTCACCCTGCATTTTAAGATGACAAAATGCATCAGCACGGGCTATGCTGTGATTTTAGCCTCTGACAGTGGAAGAAATTGAGAGGAGACACAAAACAGCTGCTATGCTGTTCCTTGGTCTGCTGACCCTGCTCCTGCCCCAAACAAACAGCAGCCTGTCCTCTTGGCCTGTCCCAAAGCCTGAAGCTAGGTGAGGAGCCAAGGCTCTGGAGGGAGAAGGACCCTCCCCACCACCACATCCCCCCTCCTCCTGAGCACAACCATACTGTTTCTAGGACTCATAAATCCCGAGCTAGTATTTGATCCCACAGAGTAAGATTGTGGTTATCTGAGTGGATGGCCCTGTCACGGGGCCTGTAGACAAACCGCAGCCAGGCTTGCCTAGTCTGGATCATTAGTCACTAGGACAGAAGTTCTGCACCGGGTCAACCCCAGAGCCAGGCCTGCTCTGGCCTCAGACAGGGCCCCAGGAGGACAGCTCATTATTGTCCTCTGGAACTCAAAGTCAAGCCTTCTCATTCTTTCAGGAGGTGGTGGTGGGGGGGAGGTAGGTGAATAAATAAATCTCCTGACTCTGCCTGCAGTGTTGCTCAAACTCTTGTGCTCACAGAATTATCCTAGAAGGTGTGTGACAAATGCAGGTTATCGACTCCATCGCCAGAGATTCCCGGTCCTGGATCTTGTTCCAAGATGACCCTTGGAGAGTCTTAAAACTATATGTGCCAGCCCCCAACGCTGGCTTCTTCTCTCAGCTCCAACTCCACCCTACCAGTTCAGACCCTTCGTAGGAGGCTGGAGCGCAGGGAGGAAAGACGAGGTATTTAGAATCCTGGCCTAATTCAGTGTCTACATTCCTGCTTTAGAGGACAGAAGACAGCATCCACCACAGAGAGGACAGAGCCTAGAACCCCTGCGCCTGCTGCTGAGAAACAGGTCAGTTCATCTGGTAATTTAAATAACAGCAGTGGCTGCCATTAAGTGAGCACTCAAGTGAGGTATTAGGACAATCAGTTTCCCATAAGAGATCGAAGGCAACAGTCCTTCGTGACATTTTCTGGTGAGGTGGTAAGAGGCGAATGCGTCTACAGTGCCAGTGAACCTGTACTCACTGTCAGCAGTGACTGTAGACATTGTTTTCCAAAGCCTTGTTGGGTTGATGGCTTAGTCAGTCAAGGACTTGCTGGGTGAGCATGAGGACCTCAGTTCAAGCCTCAACTCACATGAAACTGAGACTACTGACATGTGAACAGCTGAGGTGGAGACAGGAGGATCCCCAGGGCTTGCCAGCCAGGTAGGCTTTCCTATTTGGTGAGCTTTAGGGCAGCGAGAGACCTGATATCAAAAAACCAAAGTGGGGCAGGCTGTAGAGGCTCTTTAAAACCCAGTGCTGGGGAGGCAAAGGCAGGCAGACCTTCATGAGTTTAAGGCTAGCCTGGTCTACACAGCATGTTCCAGGCCAGTCAGAGTACAGAGTGCAATCTTGTTTCAAAACCAAACCAAAACAAGGCAGATGACTCCTGTGGAATGATGTCTGAGGTTGTCCTCTGGCCTTCACACATATGCGTGCACACACATGCACACCATGTGCCTGAACACACACGCATGCACACACTGAGAAATAAAATAAATAAAATACTCTGTCTCCCCTAGTGAGGCTCAGCATTAATAATGTCTGTGATCGGTTTTAATTATATCATCGTTTCAAAGAGTGGAGCCTGCTTCTCTCCTGGATTGGCTAACGTTAGTGACTTCTTCTGATGAAGAGAATATGGCAGAAGTGAGAGCATGATCCTAGGATTCTGTGTAAAAGCCATTATAGCTTCCAGGTTCTGAGAAGCCCTGAAGAGGCCCACACCATGACGAGTGAGGTCCTTGCCAACTGAAGCAAGACAGAACCTGGGAGTCCAGTCCATGCAGAGACCATGGCTCAGCTGACAGGTTGCCTGTTATACCATAAGATAACCTGGACCAGCAAGTGGACCATAGTTTCAGCTAAACTACTCAAAGACCATTGAAAATAATAAACATTTGTTGTTTCATCCTGCTGAGTTTGGGGGTAATTTTCTAGGCACCGCCAGATGAGAGATGACAAACAGGGCCGTGCATGAGAGCTTCTTAGAACTTAGCCCTCAAGCCTCATCTGCACACACAGAATCAGCAAGCTCTTGAGACAAAGTCATTGTATGTACAATTCTCAAAACATTGTTGTAAACCACTGTCCTCAGCCAAGTATAGAGACATAAGCATGTGCCCCTCTGGATGGAGCCTTTTAAGCTGGTTTGTGCATGTCCCCTGTCTTTTCCACTCTACAAGAGAAACCTGGAGCCTCTACCAAGAACCTCCTTCCTGGCTACCATGTGGTTTGAGCATCCTGTCCTCTACCCAGTATCTCCTTCCATGACCATCATAGCCATGGTTTACTAGAAACAGCCAAGAGAGTGATTCAGAAGAGAGCTCAGGGAGAACCTGGAATGCCACACACAGACCTCAAAGGATAACATGGAAAGGGCATTTTTCATTAGTTTTCTTGACATGGGGGCAGGCTGCTTTGAGTTTCATTCCGTGGGGATCTCTTGGTGACTTCCAAGGGCAAGGCCACATGCTGAAGAAGAGAGGAAGAAGGGGGTAGAGGGGTGTTTGGACTTCAAGTTAAGATCTTAGGGGGCACTAGGAGAACTCATATTGGGTGATCATTTCTTCACCATGTCATGATTTACTGTGTTCTAGGTTTGGAGGCACTGGTCCTTCTGAGCAGACTGAAACGGACCAATTCTTGCCTCAGCTGGGAAGCATCCTCCCCAGCAGCAGGGATCAGGATGGAACTCTTGCTGTTACTCACTACTTCCTAGGTCCTGAGATGCCCAATAGCGTCTCTTCCTATCTCAGAAACTTTCTTCCTCTTCTCTCCAGCCACACACTAGTATCCCAGAGGTGATTTAAGAAAGACACAGGCTAGTGAGCACTGGGGTAGCAGGAAGTTCCAGCCAACAATTTAAAGCTCTGTTTCTGACCAATCTCCATTTTATGCAGCCAAATGGAACTACTCTGTTTTGCAAAACATAGCCTGGGTTTTATACCTAGACTTTTGAGCACACTGCTGTATCTGCCTGCACTCTCTCCCTCTGTATAAGGCTGGCTTCTATTCATCCTGTCTATCTGGATGAAGCATCACCTCTTCCGGGGAGCCACCCTAGGTTGCCACAGATGAGCACCCTGTACTAAGTACTGATTTGTTTCTCTTCCCTTCTAGACCACAGGCACTGCTGAGTGGGGACTGTCTTATTCGTTGTTCCATTTATTGAAGAGTCTGAGTAAGTAGATGAGTAAATGGATGGGTGTTTTCTGAACCTGGAACAGCACCCAGTCCTGGAATATGTCCACTATAGGTTTATGGAGTAGAGCAGTGTCTGGTGCTTATTTCCCTGAACAGGTGCTATAGATGATGACATCCTTGAGAGGTGAGGAACCTTGAGGGAGGGAGACCCTTGGGTGTCTAGATACCCTGCAAACCTACCAAGTGTGTCCCTGCCTCTCTCCCCTTTACACCCAGTGCTGGCCTCATGCTCAGCACACACCCATTGGCACCAGGCCCTTCACTTCTCTCACTTGATAAATAGAACTGAACTTTCTGGCCTGAGAGGCGCTGTCTTTCTGATTCAAAAGCTGGTAACAGTGACCCCGGCCCAGAAACATTTCCTGGGGATCAAATAACCAGCTCCTCTCTTCACTCATCAATCTGCAGCCCCGCCAAACGTCCACTTACCCTAGGACTTACTACCTGGACCCTGACCCGACGGCCCCCAGGCCAGGGGATGCCTGGGTAATTTACTGTCATCCTCATTTCCCAAGGCTGTAATTTAGAATGGCTTGCTGTTTGAGACAAAACAAGGCAGTATTTTGGTTCACTAAGGGTTTGGAGTAATTCTGCTTTCACGAAATAAAAATAATAATCTAATATTAAAACTGTTTTTTTACATTCATTTTTTATTCAGTGGACATAAAAAAATCTAGATAACCATTTATATTCCTGGTCTTACAAATACAGCCTCAGAAAAGTCAAATAACCGAGTCTGCCTTGTCCTCAATAAGGGAATGCAATGCTCCTGTGGATATTAGTATTACAGCAATAGTAAATTTTACTACTAATTAATATGTACTAATTTTTACTAAAGTACTAAAATTTACTACTAATTGCTAAATAGTAAAATTTAGTGCTAATTATTATGTTATGTCAGTCATTATTTACTATAATTATGTTAATATAAATTATAGATTAACAGTTCATTACTAAGGGCTTAAGTTCAATGTTTCATCAGTGTTTGAGTGTTAGGTACTGGATTTTAGTCTCTGTGAAGATAATTTGATTAAATTGTCCCAAAAGGGTTCAGGTGTAGTTCAGGGATGGAGCACTCGCCTAGAATTTGCAAGGTCTTGGGTTCTATCCTCAGCACCAAATCAAAAACAACCTACCAAAGAACCAAACAAGCAGCCATATCAATTTTGTAGGTTATGTGTCATTGTAGCTTGTCATTTAGTGATATGGATTTGTTTTGAGAACTAGGATTTTAGTCAGTCTTGACATTGTGTACAGAGCAATGTATCCAAGCCTGCATGGCTACTGTATTCCTAGGTGTTATAGTATGCACTTCATACATGGGATCCCCTACATGTATGTGGCATAGCTGTATTATCATAGTCATTGGATGAGTGCAGATGGTGAATTGTAGAGAAGGGAAATAGCATGCCCAGGATTATGAAGCAGGGGCATGGTAGGGACCAGTTGACTCCTGATCAACCTGCCTGTTAATCTAGCATTCTTCCTCACTAATCTCTGAAGGCTAGGACCTTGGCAATGAACCATTTCATGTTCTCATTGCCTGGCTCAGTTCTAACTTGTAACAGAGTGAGTCACTTCGTGAAGAAGTCCTGTTCTGCCACCTAACCTGATGCTCTTTCTCATTTTCTGTTCTGCCTCAAACATGAAGAAAATAAACACCATGAGTTCTACAGAGAACCCATTTCCCAGTCTTCCCCAGGCCTGCTCAGTTAACAGCAGCAGCGTTGCCACAACGGCCTCCCTTTATGAAGTAGGGAATATAAGTGCAGTGCGTCTCAGGCATCAGATCCACTGCACGACCTTTTGAGAAAGACATTGTTTCCTCTGGTTTTCAAAGGGCCAGACGGGTTGAGAAAGTTGGTGTAACTTAGTTAAGGAGCTATAATGTGAGAGGCAGTCCTGAGTCCAGAACTTATATCCAGGACTGAAGTCAGCCATCACGACTTTTCCCCTTCTCCTGTTTTGCACAGCTGTCATGTGATCTAAGAAATACACCATTCATCCATTTCTTACACTCAATTCATCCATGGCACAGGATTGTGTGTCAATTACCCAATTAAATGTCGACCATACTCACTGCCCAAATGCAGAAATCTTGACTATCCTATCCCGTGTAATCTCAAGTTCATCAGTCTCCTCAGCCCCAAGTAGACCAGGTAAGCCACCTCTGTCTCTATAGATTTTAAGATTCTGGACTGCTTACATATGTGGAATCACATGGCATATGGTTCTTTATTATTGACCTTTTATGTTTTTTTTTTTTTTTTAAAGAAAGGGTCTCATGTAGTCCACATGGCTTCAAATTTGGTAGATAGTAGAGGACAACTTTGTATTTCTGATCCTTTTTGTCTCCATCTCCTGGGTGCTGGGATTACAGGCATGCACACCATCATGACAGGTTCAGGTGGTACCAAAGATTGAACAAAGGGCTTTGTGTGGACTAGGGAACACTGTACTAACTCAGTCACATCCCCAGGATCAAGACTGGCTTCTTTCACTTAGCACAAGAACTCCAGAGGTGACCAATTGCAGCATGTATCAGCACTTCATTCCCTCCTCCCAACTTATCCATACCTTAGATGGTACATTTTATGCACTTGTGTGTCAGTTGATGGATGCTTGGATTGTTTTGATGTTACTTCTTGTACATAATTGCCCTCAGAGAGAAGTCCTGAAGAGTACACAGAAACGAAGGAAGAAAGTGTCTTCAGACTGTAAAGCGCTCTACAAGTAGGAGGTAGCAGTTTTTATTGAGCTGATGGCTGCAACCAGGGCTTGGTTTGTGTTTGTTTACTTGTTTCCAACAAGGACAGCACATCCCAGGGCAGTAGCTGGAAATGTAACGCTGGAATAAGCTGCGTGTGTCCTTATCTCCACAGCGCCTCCTCAGCCTGACATTCTGTGATAAAAGTTTCTATCCCGACCTTCATTTTATTTTACTTTATGTTATTTTCTGCTGTAAAACAAATGATAGCAAGCGACTCTTTAAGGGAATGTTTTTATTCAGAGTGATTCAAAAGTCTGGCATTCAGCTTTTATGGAAAACAGACCCGTCTTCAACCACTAAACTAGGAAATTGTTGACTGGAAATAATCTTACCAAACCAATTAAAAAAGTCTTCATGGATCGTTCTCCTCAGCAGCCCAGCAATTCATATATCTTTCGGATGGCAACAGAGGCTAACCCTGTGTGTTACTAAGGCACCCACTGTGTCTATTTGGTAAACACACATAGATGAATTTGAGAAGAAAGCCAGGGCGGCTAGTGAACTTGCATCCTCTTTTCTGTCTCACCCCGAGATGAAATGAACCAGAAGTGGGAGATTATGTTCTTCCCCCTCTTAATTTAGCTAAGTAGGAACGGTGTCAAGTAAGCCCTGAGAGAGCCGCGTGTTGCTAGAACATCTCTCACCCGGGATGAGCGGTGGGGTCATGTTCTTCTGAAGCCAGTCTGAAGGCAAAACATCTCTGTGAAATCCTGCCTGTTTTTTAGCAAAAGGCAACTTCCACCTTTTGCAAAGACCTCTATACAATTCAGCAGATTCCTGAGTGTCAGCTTAACACCCACTGGACATGGAGGCAGACACACAGAGAGACAGTGTAAGAAGACGGAAGAAAGGATTCCAGTGGGTGGTTGCCGAGCAGAAAGGCTTGTCACATCAGGGAAAGCAAGCAAGCAGAAAGACTAGGAGAAGCAGAAAGTACCAGTTGCTAATGTCTTTTTTCACGGACTTGCTGCACGCTGCAAACACATACCCTTTCACACTAGTTTAAGTTAGGTTTTCATTTGAGAACTCTCCTCTAAGATGGGATTTATCTTCCCAAGCCTCATCCTTTGTTAGTAAGAGAACCCAAGCCAAGTTCTTAACCTTTGTGCTATACTGCATCTTAATCAAATGGAAACCAGTCTACCCAGGATGACTCAGAACTCAAAATGGGTATGAGGTTTCAAAAGGAAAAGAAAGTCTGATTTTTCTTCGTATATTAGAGTTGTTGATCTCTGAAACCTGAGTGTTGGTTGTGAAAGGATTACAATATTACTTTTTTTTTTTCCATTTGAATGTTCTTGGGATGAGCATGGCCCTTCCTGGCACTTTGCAAGGCTGAACGTGAGCGCCTCCTGTCTTCCAGCCCCACCCTTACCCAACAGTCACATCTCCTACTCCTATCATTTTCCCATGGCTCATTCTCGGTACAGCTGAAGGGCCCTGTGTTCTAGATCTGATGTGGGTTGACTTAGCAGTTGTTGAGGTAAGAATCTCTCACACTTGGGGCTGCAGACATTATCTAGACTGACTCCCAGTTCTCAGTCCCTGAGACGAAATCAGCCTAATACAGAACCGTCTTCCCAGGTGTGGCTGTCCTGTTGTGTGAGGATGTGAAGGAAGTCTCGGAAGAGACTCGGTAGAGTCTCCGGAAGCCAGGGATGACAGCCAGTCAATGACCAGAATTCAACAGTGTTGCTAGTTCCACTATCTTGTTGTTAGGTTTCTATTCAAGAAAGGCCTTCCTTCAACTTACACTATCTACCCAATGTTTCTCCTTAAATAAATTTGTATTTATTTCTAAAATGTGGCTTTAAGTTGTTAAGAAAAGTATAGTACAGACGATTCATAAAAATGCCAACATCTTGATCTGCAGCCAACAAATAGCTAAAAGTAGGAGACGTAGCTATCAATCATTTGCATGCCAGAGAGTGGGCATACCTCAAATCATACTGCCACACCCTTTCTCTACTTTAAAAAGGGTCACCTGGGGGTAAGCATCTTCTTATGCCCATAATTCCACCACTCCCACACTTGCTCTGTTTTCTTTGGAGTATGCCCCTTTCTCTGTCACTACCATATTGACCTCTGAGTTTTCCTCTCTTTGCTCCGTGGTAGATTCGGACACTAAAGGAACGTGTCAAATGACTCTTGGGGAATTCCTTTGTCCTGAAGAATCATGACTCACCGATGCCTCAGTGACCAGACATGGGTGAGTGAAAAATGCTACAGGGGCCAGTAGATGAGGCTGGCATGGAGGTTCCTGGCTTTGCATCTTGGGAGCCTTCTGGGGTTGGTGCCTGCAGCCAATCAGTCTCCTTCCCTTACTCTCAACACTCTTATTGATACAATTATTGTCCCACCAGCTCCCAGGCCTAGTTCAGCTTGTCTGTTCTCTCCTGGTATCTTCGCTTATCTCCTCTCTGCTCTCAGGGAAGATGGACTGAAAAAATCAGGCAGGAGGGGAACGGAAACTGCCTGGGAAGTGGGAGTTTCCTGGTTTGTGAAAAGACAGGGATGTGTGCAGACAATGGATCCCCATCTCATAGGACCACTGTGAGGTTGAATTAAGATAAATAGGCGCACACATCTGACCACAATACCCAGCATGCAGTGTGTGCCTGAGCAGGCAGCTCATCTTATTGTCTGCAGAAGAGACCCTAGCTTCTGCAGACAGGATACCCTGTGGGAGTCTCGGGCTTCCTCTGGGTTGACGGTGGTGGTGGAGTCATTTCTCAGCTCAGGTTGGCCTTTCTCTGGGTCAGACTGGACAGCAGACTATTCTCCCCCTCTGGGACTAACCAGGGATAGAGGGAACAGTCAGAAAAATAACACCAGGAAGAGAGTGATGGGCTGGGGGGGCCCTTGGGTGGAGGGGAAAAAATGATGAGGAACCAGTCAAAGGTCAGGAAATCAATTTCTTTCCCTTTACAGATCTATAAGTTTAGAGGCTTGTAAAGGTCACTGTTGTCCTTTTAAAGTACCTCCAGGATTTACATCCTGAATAGCACTCGCTCTCCTCCATGGTAAACATGAAGATCCAATTAGTTTTCCCTATAATTCAAAGAGATCGGAGCAACAGAGGCCTTTCCGGTTGGGAGTGACTTTGGCTATAAAGTTTCTTGCTCTGCTATCCTGAGGATGAACTTTAATCCATATCTTATCTCCTGCTTGAAAATGAACATCCCTTCTCTTCTTATCACAGTGGTTCTGCTTTCTTTTTCACCCCCCTTCCCCAAGTCTTGGCTATAGTCCTTTTGGCAATTAGGACAAATTCTTCTTAATTACTTATTTACTGCACTCAGTTACCTTAAGAATTCTCTCTCTGACTTGACTCCAGGAGGCATTTTAAGGTCCTGTCATCTCAGAATGTTGCTGGAACAGTTTGCTGGGCCCTGACTCTAAGTCTTCTGCTGTGGTGGGAAATGGTGACCATAACATATTTCTTTGTCTTCTGTTTTAAATGGCATCCTTGACCAGAGATGAAGTCACCCACCCAGCTGCTCCATGAGTCCTGTTCACAGGGGTAGCTCCTCTGTCTCATGGTTTCTCCTCCTCCCTATAGGGTTTCTAATTTAACCCGGCCTTTCCAAAGAGACGAAGAATGGAGGTTAGCTTTCTCCCTCTAGGGGTTTTGAGACTGAGGTGCGGACACAAACAGGGCTGGTTCTAGATTCCCAGGACTAAGAGACCCTTCATTCCCTTTATGGAATGTGCGAACCTGTCCTGTCCTAAATACTCAGGACCTGTGTGAAGTGCAGGAAGACAGTACCAAGCCATCTCAATGTGGATTAAGGAGCTCTAGGGCTATCTTGAAAATCTGGAGAGATCATTTTTTTTAACTCTTTTTTTTTTTCCAACAAAAGAGGAATGAGCTTTTCAACAAGATGGTTTCAGCCATCATTTGGAAGACTTGGCAGAGTGAGGGGACAATGGAGTGTGTGTGGGTAGAAATAATGACAGCCAGTATTATTGAATGTTTCCCACCAACAAGTCATGTTGGATGTGTAGACACCGTCTCCTTTAATTTCAGAGCCTCCTTATGAGACAGACACTTTTGTCACCTCCGTGTTGTATGTACACACAGGTCATCTTGCTCAAAGTCCCAAGTAAGGGTAGGGCACATTACATATGACGGCTTAGCACATACTTATCGTGTCCAACTCAGATGAGGAGAGAAGAGGATGCACACACACATCCTCAGCGTGGTAGAGACAGTGAGAGAAGAGTTTATGTTTCTGTCCCTTAGTTTCCCTGTTTGGTTTTCAGCTTTGCCAAAAGTCAGTTTAGGTGGCAAGGATACCAAGTCAGAATGACTTCTGAAGTTGCAAAGGACAGAAAACCCAACTCAGATGGACTTTATTCGGGGAGACTTGTGGCTTGGGGAGAAGGCTCCTCAGAAAAGGTGTTTACTATGCAAGCATGAGGACCCGAGTCCGCCTCCCTAGGACTAATATAAAAAGTTGGGTGCAGTGGCTCATGCCTGTATGAGGTCATGCCTGTACCCATGTACATGTGTGAGGAGATGTAGAGATAGGTGCATCCTTAGAGCTTACTGAGCAGGCAGTAGGGCCAATCTGTGGGCACCAGGTACAATAAAGAGATTCTGCCTTAAAAATAAAGTTGGAGGAAAAAGGTGAAGAGCAATAAAGGAAGGCCCATAACATCCACTGCATGCTCACAAACACACATAGACACTTGCATAAAATACACCAAACACAAAAAGAGAAAGAGACAAAAATAAAAGCAATCGGTGGGTTCAGTTAACTGCAGGTGCAAAGCTAGGTTGATCTAATACTTCATCGATGTTATCATACTTGCATCTACACCTGTCTAATTAGCTTTCATGGTGCGGCCGTTGTCTAAAGGCTGACCTGCCTGCTGGTGGAAAATGGCAACAATAGGTAAATAGGTTTCCTACTTACATCATCAAATAGTGAGAGAGGGTCTGGAGAGAAGGCTCAGTGGTTAAAAGTGCTCGATGCTCTTCCAGAGGACCTGAGTTTTATTCCCGGGACCCCAGTGGCTCACAGCTGCTTGTAACTCAAGCTCCCTGCTTTCCAATCCAATGCTTTCTTTGACCTCCACAGTCACTGTATGCATGTAAACATGTACACACACACACACACACACACACACACACACACACACACACACACACACATTAAAAAGTAAAACCTTAAAAATGTGAGAGAAACTTCCTAAGCTTTCATTCAAAAATCTGAAGACTTACTCTTGCTGGACAACTTAGGTTGGAGATAACCCAATCTGAATTCAAGGTCAGGGAAGTAGAATTTGATTGTATTAAGCCAACAAAGTGATTGTCTCTGAAAATATGGGAAGGATATGTTTCCACTGGTTGCATGGGATACATCAGGATACTTGAATGAAAACCTGAGTGGTCAGGAAGAGGAGAGTATGGCATGCTTACTGGGCACGTAATTCATACATTCGAATTATTTACATGTAATGTGTCTTTGGCTGAAAGTAGGAGAATGCCCAGCAGGTGTAATGAGTGCATTTATTAATCCCACAGGAAAAGTGAAGACAGACCATTCCAGTTTCTGGATGCCTGCTTTCTTGTACTCAGAACCGCAGAAACAGTCACAAATGGCCACAGGAGATGCAGACATGACCTGTTCAAATGAGATCCAAATAGGAAGAAGGCATGGAGGCTAGAAACAAACTAGCTCTCTTCCTACACATCATACGGCTCATGAAGGTGGGAGATCTTTTCTCCGAAAGGTTTAGACATCAATCTCTTTTAGCTATTAGCCTGGATCATTTGGCGGTTGCTGGCTGCAGAGGATGCTGGGAAAATGTATACCTCAAATCTGAGAATGGCCTTGTGAAGTAGTCCAATATGACCATGCTTTGATAATTTTGTGCTAATGATTTAGAAGCCAATGTGTTAAGATTGCTAATGTCTATTGAAGACACTTTACGGAGTGTGACTTTAAGGGTTTTTCTTAGTAAACTTCAGACTCATAAAGAGTAGCCTTTATCCATTTATTAGTAATTTTACTATTATGATAAAATGCTATGACCAGAAGAGACTTACAGAAGAAACTTATTTTTGGTAGGGAAGGGGGAGTGGGAGGGAAGGGAGGAGACAGAGGGGGAGAGAGAGAACTGGAAGTGGGGTGTGCTATAAAATGTCACAGTCCTCCACCAGTGACTACCTCTTTCAGCAAGACCACATCTCCTATATCTCCCCAAACAGCACCACCAATTTGGCACCAAGTGTTCAAATACCAAAGCCTATGGGGGACATCCAAACTACCACAATCTGTGTTACTTTTGTGTGTGCTACGTACGTGTCTGTGTTTGTGTGTGTGCAGGTGCCCTAGGAGTCACAGGAAGCCATGTGCTTTTCTTTATTGCTGTCCACTTGGGTTGTTTTTTTTTTTTTTTTTTTGAGACAGGATCTTTTACTGAACCCAGAGCTCATTGATTTGGCTAAACTAGCTGCTCAACAAGCCCCAGGCATCCTCTTGTCTCTATATCCCCAGAGCTAGGGTTAAAGGCAGGTGTCACAGCATCCAGATCTTTATGTGGTTTTGGGGATCTGAGTGTAGGTCCTCAGGCTTGGGCAGCAAGCACCTTACAGAATGATCTACTTCCCAAGCCCCCATGCTATCTCTAAACACATGCTCAGTGCAGTATTCTGTAAGTGTCGACAGCAGGGAGAAGCTTATCGAAAGCAACCTTGGGAATCAGCCTGCTTCCCATTTTCAGCACTAGCCGAACCCTTTCCACTTAATTAAAACTCCGATGTCTAAGAGAGGCTTTAGAAAAATTAGAAATTCCAAATAGACCATCAATTATTCAGAAGGGTTTTTTTTTCTGAATGGCAGAAAAATATTTCCCTACTAATTAATTGCCTAATCCTTAGGGCTCTAAACTTACTCTCAAGGTACATTACAAATACAGTATCACTCAATAAATTGCAGTGAATCTCAGCAAAATATCTCTGGCTTATTTGAGGACTAGTACAAGGAAGCCAAGAAAATGACTCAGTAGATTAGGGGGATCTTCAAGTGAAGGATGCTTAATCTGATCACACGCACACACATAGACACACACACATACATACACACTCACATACACACAGAAATGCACACAGACACAGAGAGAGAGAGGCACACGCATACACACAGAGACAGACAGACACACACATGCACACACACTCACACACACAAACATACACAAAGACACACACATGAGTGCACACACAGAACAGACACACACATGCACAGATATTCACATATACTCATACACACACACAAACACACACAGACACGCACAGAGAGCGAGCGAGAGAGGAGAGATGCATATACATACATGCACACACACAGACACACGCATGCACACACAGAGACAGACACATACACACATGCACAGACACTCACAGAGAGAGATGCACACACGCATGCACACACAGAGAGACAGACATACACAGAGAGACAGACAGACACATGCACACACACAGACACACACATTTACACACATGTACATACACTTGCAGAGAAACAGAGACATACACATGCACACACACAGACACACAGACATACACATAGAGACACAGACTCACACAGATACACACAGAGAGACATAAGCACACACAGAGGAACACACACACACACACACACACACACACACACACACATGCACTGTGTTTAGTTTTGAGTTATTGCAACTTTGATCGATTTTTTTTCTCTCCCCTCTGACTTCCTTTGGAAACTCGCATAAGCCAAGTTTTCACTGCATTTGGAAGCAGACTCGGTTAGAAGAAAGAGGCCAACAGCTGGGGAACCGGTGACAAATGAAGCTGCAGGGAGAAAATGAAAACTTCAGCGACTCAAGCAGAGCTGCGGGAGTCCTCGGGTAGTTTGGCTAGGCTGTGCTGTGCAGACTTAGCTTTTGGTACTGACTCACAACCAACATTTCACAGAGCGTTAGCATTTATGAGGCATTTCGCTCACATTGCCAATTGGCCTGGGCTCTCATAAATCTCTCTGGAGTGTATTTGGTATGTGCAATTGTAGTGGGATGTAGTAGGTATTATTTTTGGCAGTCTAGCAGTCTCTCCTCCATCTCTTCCTTTCTGGAAGCTGACTCTGGCCTCAGCAGTAACAGTACCCACTCACCTGAGCCCACAGGGACCTGTCAGTGTGCCCCCTCGAAGCTGTGATATACAGCTGTGTGGTGCACCCACCTACCTCATTACCACTCTCGGCTGTAAAGCTGGGAGAAGGAGCAGAACTGTAGTGTGTCACAGACGGAGAGAACTCCACGACTGTTTTAGGCCCAAGATCAACGGGCTGGCTGAGGTAGGTGCATCTGTAAGTTCTACCATCGGCTTAGCTTGTTTGGGCAGAGTATCTGTAATCTGCATGGCAGAACCCTGACTGATAGATTTTATACAAATTAGAATTAATCTTCGCAGCTTTGCTTGGACAGAGCTTTGTGTTGGAGGCTCCCTGATGACCTCCCCAACAGCTGTGGCATGCACTGACAGGAGCTAGCAGGACGGCACTGCAAATCCAAGTATCTCATGTCTTTTGAGTTGTAAGGTCCTGTGGAAAGCTCTAAAACAGTCCCCAGTCAATGGGCAGGAAGAGTTTTTCTTCTCCTTCACACTATTTGAATTGTATTTCCGTAGATAAGTGATATAAGCGCTTGGCCAATGAGCTGCCTCCCAGAATGTGGAGAGTAAGAGCGGTCGTCATGCAGAGAACTGTTTCAAGAGACTAGAATCAATTGACTGAGGGAATGGAGACTGAAGTAGATTGTTTTGGGGTTAATTGTAAGAGCATGTTTTAAAAACGTTTAGGAAAATAAAATACCAGAGCATGCATTCACATGGTAGAAGTCAGGCTGTTCTGGAAGGTAACAAGATCAGAACTTCCTATTCAACTTCCTGCTTCCAGGAGGCATTGGCTTTTAAATCTCATTATTTTTGTCATTTTAAAACAATATATCTATCCCAGCCACGTCTTTTCCCTCCGTGGGTTTTGTCTAAGAATTTCCATTAAGTGACACCAAGTTCAGTCTCACCTGCTCACCTTGGTGCTCAGTGCTTACATTGTCTTCTTTTCTAGGCTTTTAATTACACTTTAGTTAGTGTGTGTGTGTGTGTGTGTGTGTGTGTGTGTGTGTGTGCACGCATGTATACACATGTGCACCACGATGCATGTGTGGAGAGCAGAGGGCAGTTTGTAGGAGCTGGTGCTCTCCCTTCATTCCTGAGTTCTTGGGATTGCACAAAGACCTTTCTTTGCCTGCTGAGCTATTTTGCCACCCCTCCTTCTTTTTTAAATTTACTGATGTATATTGATCATTTTTTGGGTTTCCTTACGACATTTCCATTCATGTACATAATGTATTTTGAGCATATTCATTCCCATTACCCTTTCTGTGCCCCGTGTCCCTGCTTGGTGGAATTCTGTTGTAAATTTGGTTGGATCACTAGTTACCATTTCCACTACCATGACATTATCATTGCTGAGCTGTGCAGTGTTAAAGATGACCAAGGCAGCTCTTCCGGTCACAGCTCTAAGACTGCCCAGGAATAGCATGCTTAGGTTCTGGTCACGTGTTGGATTTGTATGCAATTGTTCATTTATTCCCATGGTCCCTCTACGTTGGCTACAGAGCTTCTCAATAAAGCAAACCCACTATGCTTTCCTGTTTCCCCAGACTGTCGATGCACTGTCTGGGAAGGCTGCTCTCCAGTCCTGCTGCACAGCTGCCCTGGGGATCTCCTCTCACCATTGTCCTAAGCATTTCTTCTGCCTGGTGGTGAACTGGGCTTTATCCTTTCCAAGCCCCAAGCTCCCTCTCTCCTGCTTCACTCTCACAGATAGTGAAATCCCTTCTCCTCCAGCATATTTCTTTGTTTTGGTGAAACACGCATGGTAAAATAGTCGCCACTTAACTAATTTTAAGAAATTCATCAATCCTTAGATGTTCCAGGAACCAAGCATTCTGCAAAGGTACCCAGGGGATGCTGGAATTCTTTGTGGATTAGTTTAAAAAGCTCACCAGATTTTTCTGTGCAGTTTGGAAGTTACATATTCCCGGAGTAAGCATACCACATTACACTTAGAAAAGCACCAATGACTGAGGCCAGAGGAAAGGAGAAGAAAAATGTACAGGAGAGGGGATGTCTGGCTCAGAATGACAGACAGCTCAAGGTTAGTGGAAAGCATACACACAATCCACCCATGTAACCATGAAGATGCGCTCAGGGTATTATACAGTGGGAGGTACTGCTTGGGCATCATTTTGTATATAAGAATGCATGACTCTTTGAAATGAGGCATATTACTTCGGGAGCCAAACTTAACAGTGTTTCCTTCCGTGCGTTTTGTTTTAAAGATATTTTTACATCGCTGAGAAGCTTCTGGAAGGACTCCACAAAGAAAAAATAGGTACCATTTCAACAATGTCAAATCCCGGGCCAGGTCTAGTGAGTTTTCAAAGTACAGTGAAATTTCACAAAGCAAGTGTGATGAAATGTGGATTCCCTCCATTTTAATTCACAGCATCAGCTTTAGGGTAGGTTTTGCACTCTGATCCTATTTTGAGAACTCCTACGTTGAAACCTAATGCCTTAGGTGTTCCATGGACCACAGTTTGAGAATCTGGTTTGGACTGAGTTTTGTCCCCTATCACCAAGGTTTTGTGAATCTGAAGTTCTCTCTGGTTACTTTTCACTGGACACAAGCATAAAGGCTGAGAACAGCTTTTATTTAGAAGTCAGAGCATCAAATCCAGAAGATACCTGGCGACCCTCTGGTGAACTCTATTGTCAGACATTTAATCCGATGATGAAGCTTTCTAATCTTGATTGGCCTGCTGTCTTTTTTCCTGAGGACACTGGAAAGTTATGAGCCTCCTTCAGAATTCTAGGGCTATCAGGGTAGAAGGTTACATAGGGCTGGGAATGGGCTTTTATAACCTGAAGTTAGGGAAAAACAGAAACAAAACACAGGAGGACCTTGCTCTTTGATCCAAGCAGAAGAAATCTGCTGGGAATCCCAGCCGGCCTTTGAGAAGAAGGCAGGGCAAGGCAGCCCAGGCTGCCACGTCACCTGCAACCTGACCTCACCGGGTCCCGCCCCTGTCCTCCGGGAGTCGCGAGCAACACCGGGCCGCTGACGGTAAGCGTTGCAGCCCCCGGCGCTGCAGAGCCATTGCGCCGTGGACCAGCTAGGGAGTTCGGCTCCTGCCGCGTCCCCCACGCGCCCGGGACGCATGCCGTGTGACCCGCTGGGGTTGGGGTTCAGGTTCGGCTCGGTGGCTTCCCGTCTGCACTTTGTCTTCCGCTCTGGCAAGCGCTGTGGCTCTAGGGCCTTGCACTGTGCACACACTAGGGAACACTCCCGCTTGTGTCACCCCACCTCCACCGCCTCAATCGTCGCCCCTGTTTGTCGTCTTGCCCTCGAATAACCCAGCCAGAGTAGCTGTCTGCTCCTCCCAGACTCAGCTCAGGGATCGCCTCTAGGAAACACGCCGGAAGGGGGAGCTTTGGGGTAACATGAAGGCTTTTGTGTCCCTGGAGGCCCGCCTTCCACGCACCTGGTTTTAATAAGTGCCCAGGGAGAAATATGGCTGGCGGCCTGAAGCATCCCCAAGAAATTCTGTCCACTGAAAGGATACTTGCCCCGGGACTCAACGTGTGCAGCCTCACAGAGCGAGGGGCTGCAAAAGCCTGGCGCACTTTTCAACTTTATTTGTAGCCTAGAATGAATGTGGATTGTAGGGATGTTAGAACCGAGATCTAAGCAGCCGTTAAACACTCATTCATTAGCCTTGAAGATGAGGAGACTGCGCAATTATGCATGAAGTATATTCCCCCCTTCCAGTTCTAATCATACAAAAAAAAAAAAAAGGCATATTGAAAAGAACCAAGTAACCACCCTTCCTATACTCCCACCTCCCTAACCACAGGCACATATGTAACTAGTTGCAATTAGAGGTACTTTGCATTTTCTTTTCATTTTTGGAACTAGAGGGCTAAATTACAACCCCACAGAAGGGGCGTCTTCTTAAAGTTCTGAGGAAACGATCTTACAATACAGATCTGACTGGAAGTCAAAGATTCTATCAGGCTTTTAGCCTATGTCATAAAAGTTGAAAGGAGACAGGACATGAAAGGCTTTGGCAGAGAGACTTATGAGATGTATAAATATAAGTTCTGTATACAGCCACATACATTTCCATTGTGCCCTTGCCTAAAGCCAGGAGGAAACATCTACTTAGCACTTTGATCGTTACAATCTTAAGAAAATATCTCTCACCCTACTATGTACTAGAATTTTGAGACCATTAAGTCTTCATAAAAATTTTCCTAAACCCTTAGTCAGCATTTAACCCGAGGCTCCCAGGTCTTGTACTTCTGCTTCCTCTGCCCTGCCCTTGCTTCACTCACTTGCTACCTCCTTATTCAGATCTCAGCTCACAGACCCATTTCCCTGACCAAATCAAGCACCATTTAAAGCACCGTTTGGGATGATCCCAATCATTTGATTATTGCCTATTTCAGAGAGGGTGGAGGGGAGGGGAGGGGGGAGAGAGAAGAGGGAAAGAGAAGAGAGTGGGGGAGGGGGAGAGGGAGAGAGGAGAGAGACTGGGAGGGGGAGAGGGAGAGGGGGAGAGGAGAGAGAGTGGGAAGAGGAGAAGGGGAGAGAGAAGGGGAGGGGGTTTCTGGAGAGTAGGGGTCAGTTTTATTTGCTGTTCTTCTGGAGAACATCACTCCCACTGCATCCCCACTGTCTACTGGGGCTGGAATTTAGTCAACCCTGTAAAGGGTTTGTAACCTGAAGGAAACACGTCTGTTCTCTGTCCTTTACCCCTTGACTTTCCCTCTGGATGGCTCAGGCTCCATTGCTGTCTGATCTTTTGGCCTTTCTTAGGGTCTCATGTATAACATTCCGTTTTCACCCCAGGAATTGGGACTAGGAGGCAGCTGGGGCTTGGGGCAGCTTCTGCTCGCTGGGAACTTTGGACTGGAGAGAGGCTGGGGCTTTCTCTCCCCCATCAGCTTGGGGATAGGCAGACACATCAGCCCCCTGACCCTTTAGCACCTCTTGCATTCGCTGTTCATGGGAGGCTCTAAGGTTGGTGAATGGTGGGAGCTGCTCCTGAAAGATGTTCTGTTTGTGTTGGATTCCAGGCGCGGGGAATAATTAGGGGAGTGACATGCTGTTAAAGTTGAGGCTTTCCCTCCTGGGTCCAGCTACAGGGCTGCAGTCTGGCCTGCTTGCTGGCAGAGGACATGGACTCTCTGTGTGCCTCTGAGGAACCCGAGGCTGGAGGTAGGGGAAGAAACTTTGGAATTTCCCATAGTTCCTTCTGGATGGACGACTGCTGAGAAGCCCTGGAAGTTACTGATGTGAAGTGAAATGCCTGATGCTCCAGGCAGCTCAGGATCTTACAGGGCCCCTAGCCAAAGCCCTATGTCAAGTCAGTGTTTAGAGATAACAGTGCTGAAAGAACCAGATGTTCTGGGAAATGCCAGTAGCCAGCTAGGGAAAAAGTTATTTCTTAGACTGTCCAGCCCATCAGCCGGCGTATGGTGGTTGTTTAATAACTGCTTTTTGAAGCAGGAAACGTGTTTCCAGCCTGGCTGTGTCAGGGTTCTGCTAACATTAGATTTCATAAATACAGACCTGGGAGGCTAACTGCCTGGGTTCACAGCCCGATCACGTCACTTCCAAGCTGCGTCTGTGGGCGGGTAACAGCGTGGTGCTGATGTCCACAGGGTGAACCATGAGGACCAGAAGGACTGTCTAGTATAAAGCACTTAGGACAGAGGGTGGCACATGGTAACAGGACAAGTGACAAAAGTAAGCATGAACTAGACAAGGTAAGGGCTACCTTGTGAGGGAGATGGGGGACAGGGTCAGGAAGATCTCCTCAGCTACTTAAAAAATGAATAGTTCGGCTGAGTATGAAGCTTCATTGTTTCATTGTTTATATGTGTCTGTGTTTTAGCATTTGCTCAATGTGTAGTTAAAACATGAAGACTGCACTCTCCTATGCAATGCGCTGCCTTTCAGTACTCCTAAGCCCACTGGGGCATTAACTCGGACAACCTGTCTTACTCTTGCATGACTTGGTGAGGTAGTGCTGTTATTGTTCCCAGTTCACAGGTGGGAAAACTGAGGCTGAAAGGCTTGTCCAACCACAGGATTTCTCTAAACCTTGAAAGAGAATGTGTCCTCTGGCATTTCCCAGGGTGACCATGCAAACCCATCTCTCATCTGAGTACATGTCTCAAGACACATTTTGGAAATGTACCCACAGACCGGACCTCCTGGAAAGAAGTAAGTCTGGTGCTCTGCTCTGCGTTTGATGCCTGTGCTCCTCCACAACTGTAGCCAGGATGCCTCCCACCAGAAGGACCAAGCACAGGAGGCTAGGTTTAGGTGTCAAGGTTGGGATCTGCCTATTTTCTTCCTGTGGCTGTTCTAGGCTCCAGGTCACCATGGATTTATTCAGTCTATGGAGAGTACAGTATCCACTTTGAAAGGAAGATGAATGAGGATTTCACAAGTGTCTTTGAAGAGTTGGAATATTACTGGGATGTCTTCCTTCCAACAGATACATACCACTCTTTTAAAGACCTGGAGAAGGTTGAGGTCCTCTTTATATTTATTCTTGGTGCTCGACTACTATCCCTATTTGGACACTGTTTCTTTAAAAACAGAGTCCTTCCATTTGGAGACATCATGTGTGTCATTTAACACTGGATCATCCAGATGAACTGATCTCCAGGACTGGGAAAGCGCTCATGAACATGATTCTAGTAAAAGCAAAGGCTCCCCATATCAAAAAGCCATTCTTGTGATTTTTAAAAAGCTAACAAAGTAAACTTAACATAAAACATACCATTTACACCATTTTTAGGTGTTCAGTAGTGATAAGGAAACTGCCATTGCTGAGCCACAGTCACCACCAAGACCATCCATCCCAAAGACTCCATTGCCCAAGGTCACAACTCTGAACTCATTAACCTGTAACTTCCGCAGCCTGCTCCTGCCAGTCACGACCCTTCTCTTTCTCCGCATAACTTTGGCTAATCTGCACTTCTTATATGAACCTCACAAACATGTATGCTTTTGCACCTTGCTGATTTTATTTAACATGATGCCTTTGAGGTTCAGCTGTGCTATATATCGGAACCTTCTTTTTAAGGCTGGGTCATGCTCTGCTCTGTAGATAAACGATTCATTATTTACTATTCATTTATTTGCCCATAGATACTCAGGCTTCTGCCTCCCTGTAATCAAACTCTCCAGCCCCTGCCTGGATCGGCCTTCCACACATGCTGGAGATCCCTCATGAATCTGTGTTAATTAGGTCTGAGTTGATAGAAAAATTACAAACCCTCTCACTAAACTAAGATGTCAAATTGAGTCCATAAGTTCTAACTTCCATTTTGAAGTGGCCATGGGTAGCTGCAGCTGTGTACTTGAGTGGGACTTTGTAGGGGGAGCTAGGCAGAGACTCCTGGCGGAGCTCCCGCTGAATTCTGTAGGGAGAAGAGCTATCTTAGGGGCAGCAGTTCCATGCTGGGGCCCTGTGCAGTCCAGGTCTTGGCAAAGCCTCAGGTATTTCTGTCCAGAGGTTGAAAAGTCAGCTAAACTGGTTGGAAATCCAGGCCTGGATTGCACAGAGGAGGGATTTACTTGCTTCTCAGACACATACTGATTGGGGGCTGCTGTTGGGTCATAATGGTTAGAAGGATAGATTAGGAAAAGACTAAAGGAGGATGGTGGGACAGAGAGACGTAATGTGACGACCCATAAATACCACTTCCCTCAGTTCGCCTTTCCACCGTGTCCTTCTCTTCTCTCCAAGGAAAGGTTTTGAGTCAGAGAAAACCAGTTTGTAGTTCACAGGTATTCCTATCTTCAAGGCTGTGTTAGCAGTAGGCACTTGATACTTTGTATTCAGGGACAGAGCTTTGTCTTCTGTACTCATGGGTTCCCACATAGAGGTACTTCAGGAAGCACAATGAACACTCAGGGTGGCTGAGAGGCTTCTCCAATGTTGGAGGGAGTCAGCCGAATTCAGCATCTCCGTGTGGGATGTCCATGAACTATTGGCCCGAGTAGTTCATAGTTTCAAAGTGAGGTTGTGCTGCATGCCTCTCCATGACGTCATATCTTTGGGATGCTGGGTTTTCATTGAGTGCCTGACAAGCATAGATAGAGTTCCTTGTAAAATTCATTGGAATAAGAAACAGTAATGGAGGAGACATGGGGGAGTTTACTGTATTTTTGATTGGCACAGTGGTTACGTGGATATTAAGTATATTAAAATTCCTTGAGCTGTTAAAAAAAAGAGAGAGCAGTAGTGTTCTTGTTGATTATCAATGCCCGATAAGTGATTGTGATTAGTGACAAATGGAATAAAAGTAGTACATTGAAACTTTTATATGTACTAATTTTTCAAGCAGGACATTAGTTAGGACAGAGATACTTAGTTCATTGACTTAGCAAATAGAACTGTTAGCATTTGCCCATCCAGGGCTATCATACAAATTACTGACAGTGAAGATACTACGTACCAAGAGAGTGTGGGAATCTCTGCTTTGTTCTGTCAGAGAATACTCCAGATGTTGTATTTACTTTTAAGTATATCAGACTCGGGATTGGAGATGAGATGGCAAAAGAAATCAAACTCTGCTTAGAGATTTTCCAACGTAAATCCTGCAATGGTTAATGTTAATAATCAATTTGACACAATTTAGAATGACCAGGGAAGGTAGTCTCCGTGAGGGATTGTTCAGGCTATGCCTGTGAGCATGTCTGTGGTGTCTTAGTTATGTTATTTGAGGTAAAAAGACCCACCCACTGTGAGTGGCACAATTCCTTGGGCAAGGGCATCCTAGACTGTATAGAGAAAGCACCCTGAGCGACAGCACACATGTGTACATGAAGTCATTGTCCTGTGAAGACTGTGTCACCTTGACCTCTTCAGAGTGATGTGCCGTAATCTGGAACAGCGAGCCAAGTCAGCCTTTCCACATTTAGTTGCTTTTGCCCTGGTATTTCATCACGGCCATGGGACAGGAAGCTAAGACCCTTACATCCTTTGGTCACATAATGAATATGGATTGGCTGTATAAAATCCAGAAAGAGGCAACATGGAAGGAAAAAAGCAGTCCACTCCATCACCCAAGGTCATGAGAACTGCTACAACCTGGTGGATATTTTTAGAATTTTTTTCCTGTGTGTGTGTGTGTGTGTGTGTGTGTGTGTGTGTGAGGGGGCCGGGGAAACTTCGATCATACATACTCGGTTGTTAATTTTAAAATTTTGTAGTTTTAGAGTCATCTCCCCAGTCAGCGGGCGTATACAGTCCAAATCACATGTAACGAATATCCATTGTTACTTTAAATAAACAACAAACAATTTCTAGGGAGAAATGCCTCAATTCTGAAACCTTTGTTAATTGTAGGGTGATTGCACTAACAGTGGCCCAACTCTGCCCCCTTGTGGCTGGATGCAGTAGTTAACCTTTTCCTTTAACTTGTACAGTGTGAGGTTAGGACTTGTATTCTGACACAGAATATAGAATGAGATCTTTTTAAAGGAATTCATAGTTGATAAGGAGATGTGAGGCCTCTATAAATAGGTGCATAACTATGAAATAAAATGAAGGTAATTGTTGTCATGGGAGCCACAGTTAAAATTCCATGTTGTCCTCATGATTAAAGGTCACGTCACACAGCAGCAGTAACAGAGGTAGCAGACATTATTGATTGCTTGTGACCCAGGAAGTACTCTTTGCATTTTTCATTGAAAGCATAGAATTTATCTCTTGTAGGTCTTTAAATACTGGTAGGATTTTGGCCTAGAGGGCTGATGAGATGATAAAATGGAGAGAGGGGACATGGAGAGGACGGAGGGAGGGGACAGTGCTCCATGCAGAGGATGGGGGGAGGGGACAGTGCTCCATGCAGAGGATGGAGGGAGGAGACAGTGCTCCATGCAGAGGATGGGGCGGTGCTCCGTGGAGATGGTGTAGGGACCTGCACAGAAAGAGCAAGCCTTTCAGATTCCTAGGCTGTGGAGTGGGCAACCACATGAGAGTACCTTAAATCCCATGCTAAAATCTCGACCTGATTTTTGACGGGCAGTAATTGGATCAGAACTGGACTTTAGAACACACTTCAGCAGTGTGGAAGATGAGAGAGTCTAACAGAGGGACCAGTTAGGAGGATACAGCAGTAGTCCAGCTGGGCTATAATACAGTTTTGAAGATGGAAAGGAGAGGAATCTGAACTTGGTTAGGATGTCAGCGATGAAAGTTTTGCTGTTCTTGGAAAAACCACAGTAATATCTGGTGAGCTTTGAGTGGAGGCCTGACTGTATAACTCAGCTGTATAGAAGCCTTGTACGCTGGCCCTCCCCTCTCCTCTAAGAAAGTCGTTACTTTAAGGACACCATGTAGAACACATCATCTAGCTTTTGAAGCCATGTAGCTACCTACTCTGTAAGAACAGGCAGGACACCAGATCCCCATGGAAAGGCCAAGGAGTGACCTCACACCCTTCTCTTTTCCAGTGGTAAGAAGGTAACTGGGAAATGGAGTAATAATTTTTCTCCTTTTCCTGTGTGAATAACGGCAGAGTTTCTCAGAACAGACACAAGCAGAACTCGGATTCCAAGGGTGGCAGAGAACTGGCTTTGTGTGGTGAAAGGAGACAGCAGCAGGTTTGAAGCTGTTTTAAAAGATGGCATAGCTTATGAGACGATGGAATTCAGTGTGTCTTCCACAATGACCAGGTTTAGTTACAAATGCTTCTTTCTCTCCTAAACACCTACAGTAGTGAAGCTCCAAGCAAGACCTGCCATTCTCCAGAACATTCTTGATGGGTTGAGCTTGTTCTGAAACGTAAATAGGAACATAAGTCGGTACTTAACAAAACTAGGGATGAACTCGATCTTACTCCTAGCGCTGTGTGGTCTGTCTTCACTGGGACCATGTGGACATGTCCTCAGAGTCGGAACAATGGTGTAAATAGAGGTCATTCTATTGATTGTGTCTTTCTCCGCAACCACCAGACTTTTCTGCCCCAACGGTCCTTTTAAATACTGCTCCTGGAGAAATTACCTTGAGCTATATAATGCATTTAAAAGGTAAACTAACTTGGATGAGGAAGGATAAGTTGGGTCTAGAATTCAGGAGGATTTACATGGCTTTTACCTCTGAATGTCAGAGACTGTTTTCTTGCTCGTGAGCAAAGAGGTGTGACTGAATACCATCTATGATAAAGTGAGTTTTGAGTTTGTGGATCACTAATTGACATGCTTGAGTTGTCTCCGACCTTACTGGACTCATAATTCAAAGCTGATTTGGCATTGGTATACAACGGTGTCATATTTCAAGCTCTGTGAGATCTGAGTTATGTACTACATCACTTTTTAACTGTTTAAATGACACTTGTGTTAATAGGACCTCGGCTTTAACATCAACAGGCAGATGGTTGGCTACTGAGTTTTCATGGCTAATTGGACACACATGTGCTAAATTTGCCCCTCTACTTGGAAGTGAAGGATTTTTACGAAATATGAGCAGATTTCTTTCCAATACCAGGCAGCTTATCTTCATCTGCTTGAGTCGTCTTAAAGACCCGCTTTTCAGCATCATATCTTAATGCGTTAACAGTTTTGGTTTTAAAGGGCAGATTTCTTTCAGTGGCTTAAATGAGAATTCACACAAATCATAACTTTTTAATTAAAGGCAATATGTTTTTTATGCCAGACATTCTGAAGAATTTCCAGTGACCCAAGAAAGAACACATTTCTGGGTTGGAAGCACGCATCTGGGACCCTTCAGAAGCCTGGCAGAAAGGCCTGATGGAGGATTTGAAACAGGAAAAAGATTAATAAAAACAATGTCAGGGCAGTTTTCAGCTTAAATGACGTGGGCAGTAACATAATTTTCTATATCATAGGATGGCTTTATGAAGTGTTGATGTTGCCAAATACTTCTAACCCAAATGTGTACATCTGACTTCCACTGGCTTTGGTGTTGCAAAGACATCCCTGGAAAGCTGGATATTCTGAACCGAAAACTAGCAGAAGTTATTATGTTTCAAAACAATTACAAGGAGTGTGACCGACAGACTGGAAAACAAGACTTAGATGTTTGAAACTAGAAGGATTCTCGAAAATTCTTGCTGCCCAGCCTTTACAGAGGCAGCTGTTGTGAAATTGAAGGCTCCTTGGGTGAAACAAAAAGACTTAGGGCACCAGAAGGTAGAGGGTTTCTAATTTAATCACTGCCTGGCTCTTAACTAGCCAGTCATCAAGAATGTGACCTCTCTGTTTCTGTTTGTCAAGTGTTCTAATGGTGGCTTTAACCAACTCATGAAGCTTTTGGGAGGATCCTAATCAGTGTATATAGGTGGATCTCTTTTCATTATTTACATCCTTTTATTTCCCTATTTTAACAGTTACAAAACTGCTAAAGCATTATACAGAGGTGTGCGTGTGTGTGCGTGCGTGTGTGTGTGTGTGTGTGTGTGTGTGTGTGCGTGTGCGTGTGTGTGTGTGTGTGTGCTGCACACACATATGGGTGTGGAGGTCTGAGGTCAACTTGAGGTAATTTCTTTAATTGGCTATCTTACCTTTTCAAGACAGGGTCCACCACTAAATCTGCAGGTCACCTATTCATCTAGGGCAGCAGTCCAAAGGCTCTGGGGGTCCACCTGTCTTGGCCCCTCAGTACTGGGGTCCCAGTGTGTGATACCACAGTCAGCTTCCATATGAGGGTTGTGGATCCCAACACAGGTCCTTCTTGGGCAGCAAGCAGTTTACAAATTGACTTTCTATGGATCTGAATAATAATGTGTAAATGAAGACTAACAACCTTCCTAATGCTACGACCCTCAGTTCCTCAGCTAATACAGTTCCATATGTGGTGGTGAGCTCCAATCGTAAAAATATTTTCATTGTTATTTCATAACTGCAGCTACACTACTGTTATGAATCATAATGTAGATATCTGTTTTCTGATGGTCTTAGGTGACCCCTGTGAAAGGGTCATGACCCCTTTGGGGGTCAAATGACCCACAGGTTGTGAACTACTGCCCTCCAGCCTTTCTTCAGTGGTTAGTTAGTACTTTGCCTGGGTGAGGAACTGTTCCCTGGATAGTAGAGACAGACAGATGGACTGGCTGACTAAATGGATGGTCCTTTTTGCTCTACTTTTCCTTCCTCCTCTGGAGAACTGTGCCAAAAATAAAACTAAACATGTGACTTGTGATTGTTTAAGAGTTTCAACCAGGTGCAGCATGCTGGGACCCATCCAAGTTTGAGCTGTGTACATGAACAGTCTATTCTGATAAGGGTCCCAGCTTTGCATGTGTGCAGGATGTCTGGTAGGATTTTTCCTGTGACAATTGGATCGGCTACCCGAAACCCAGTTGTAAACACATCTCAAAGCCAGAGACGCTTCCCTCTTCCCTTCTCTGCTTCCCACTGCTCCAGAGTTTCTTTTTGCATCCTTGCGGATGAAGGGTATCCCGGGAAGCCGAGAGGGGGAGTCTTCCTGTACACGGAGGGGGGAGAAATGACTAAATTCTTCCTTTCTTTCAAGAAAGGAAGGTAGATTTTTAGATTCCTGTCCTCTGCATCTGCGTGGTCAGCTGAGATGAGCCCTTGCTGGTAGAGCTGAGAACAGACATTCAGAGAGCAGAGTGACCTGCAGGGAGGGAGGTGGTGACCCCAAAGTTCAGCTGAGAATGACCGACTCTGAACTTACAAGCAATAAATGGTGTTGATCTGGAGGACAGAGAAGTTGTCTGAGACCCACTATTGTAGCAGGGATGGGACATTTGATAGTACATCTTCAAAAGTAGTATAGTCGAGCATGGAGCAGGGGCGAGGGGCTGAGGTGGGGTTTCTGGCCTCATTTGCTTTAGCCACAAAGAAGTTGGATTTTACCCAGCATATATCAGACTTCAAGGTATGTTTACTTGAGGCCAAAAGAGAGCTTCCTTCTGATACATCTCCCCTTGTTCCCTGAGATAAGTAAACTGAAGTTCAACATGGAGAAGTGCCATACCCCAGGTCACAGAAGTGAGTGGCAATGTCAGGACCCAGTTTCATTACTTCAGCACCTTATTCTAAACAGATGGGTAGAATTAGTTTCATGAATCTGAGGTGCATTTATTGAGTACCTACTGGATATAGCCATGCAGTCTCTCTCTCTTTTCTTTCTTTTCTTGTTTTTCCTTTCCTTTCCTTTCCTTTCCTTTCCTTTCCTTTCCTTTCCTTTCCTTTCCTTTCTTTCCTTTTCTTTTCTTTTCTCTCTTCTCTCTTTTTTCTTCCTTGGAAGGTTAATGCAGCTGTGACATCCATTTGGAGCCTTAACTGCCTGAAAACCTAACAGCCAGCAGGGGCTTTCTTGGGTTACCCCAGGAAGAGATCTTTGCAAGTCAAACACTATTAACTTTAATGAAGCAGCTTTGATGGCAGGGAAGAAACACTGTATTTCCTTAACAATAAACTACTCTGACAGATGAAAACAAACAGGCTCAGGATAACATATAGCGTTTCAGGGACCAGGCAGAACAGGGCCAATAACGAGCAAAGAAGGATGTGAATGAGCTTCACTCAAAAGCGGTGTTTCTCCATCTGTTGAGGAAACTTGTAAAAGGTGGGGCTGCCCCAGACACCTTTGCCAGGGAGGAATTTCTAAAGAAACCCAGTTTCATAGAGGGGCTCATGGGAGACTCACTCCACAGTAGCCATGGGGTCTGAGTGCTGCTGGTGTTCTTTCCTCAGTTCCGGGGATCTCTGTGCACTCCTTGCCCGTGGGTAACCTGCCTGCTGCTGACCTCTCTGTGGGCTGGCTTCCCAACTCCAGGAACCTGGAGTGTGTGACTACTGTGCAGGGGAGCTGCTGGGACTTACTCTCTCTTGACAACTCCTGATGCAGAACTTGGCCTAACCCAGACACGCTGCAAAGCCCGTCAGGGGCAGGCTAGGTTTAGTGCTAACACCCACTGGAGGCTGTGGAGAGGAGTGTGCAGATCATACCTGTTCATTAGCCATTAAATGCATCCTTCAGCTACACTATAATGATGGGTAATTAAAAGATGATTTTAATTCTCTGTGAAGCCAGGTCAATTACAAACTCCCTGTGTTACACGCTTTCCTTGGGGGGCAGCTTTTGTGTGTGTGGTAGGGGAATGGATCGTGCAATTGTGCTTTTGAACATTTGAAGAAGTTTGTTCCTGCCTTTTCCCTTTCAGCTCTACAGCCTTCCCACAGAGCTAGTTTTCCTATGGCTCTGCTGGTTTGCCTGGGGTCACATGTCCATTAGGCACCAGTCAGGACTGCATGGATGTCAAGGGACTGAAGGGTGTGTCTGTGTGTCTGAGAGAGACAGCAAGACAGAGAGACAGAGACACAGAGACAGATGGGGACATGAGGAGTCACAACAGAGTGAGAGCCCACCTTAAATCGCTTGCAGAAATGCATTGGTAATTCCAGGGCTCTTGTTTAACCAAAATGCCACGGTTTTTTTTGACTCCGAAGAGTCTTTTGGCAAGATTCTTAGTAAGTTATCCACTCTCCTGCTTTCGTAAGGATAGTATTATATATATTATGTAGATACGCAAACATTTCATTCTAATTGTAGACTAAGATTTTATTTACTCCTCTCTCTCTCTCTCTCTCTCTCTCTCTCTCTCTCTCTCTCTCTCTCTCTCTCTGCCACAGTGCATATGTGCATCTCAGAGGACAATTTCCAGGGGTCATTTCTCTCCTGCCACTGGGATTTCTGGGGCTTGGACTCAGGTTGTCAGGCTTGTGTAGTGAGCACTGTTACCCAGTGAGCCATTTCCCTGCCTCTCATTTTGTTCTTAGAAGACACACAATCATCACAGAGGCTTTTGTTACTGTAGTCCCTGTGCTACAAGTTAGGAGAGCGAGGCTATGAAACATCCATTTACTTCCCCAAGGTCACACAGCTACTAACTGTTCTTCCAGAGTCTGCGCTTGTCCAGCTGAGCCCCACTGCCCTGGGTTTTTGTTGTGAGTGTGTGACAGCAGCAGGAGGAGAGGACTTGAACTGACCAGACCTCAGGGCAACAACGACTCAGCAGCAATACTTACCAGGAGCGCTTACTGCTGTGCTGATGTTCATCCATGTGATCTCATGTCATCATGACAGTCGCATTGTCAGGCTTAAGAAATTCCAATCTGCATGCCATCATGAACTTATGGTTTAGAAAGACCCGTTTAACATCGCTGGGCTTCAGTTTCCTTATCAGTTAAAAGTGGCAGTCATAATTCCTTCACAAGAAGGTGGTGATGATGAACAAGATAGTACAGAACGCCCGTTCTTTGGAGGTGACTCCAGGAAAATGACGATCCCATTCTGATGCTGTAAGCTATTGCTATCTTTGCTTTACAGACAAGAAAACAGAGCTCAGAGAAACAGACCAAGGGCATCTAGTAAATGGAGAACTTGGATTCCCTCACCTACCTCAGCCATCATTAATCTCAGTCCCTGGAACCTTGTCCTTACCCAAGAGCAGTGAGCTCCTCCCCATGAGGGTCTATGGAAGACACTGACCAAAAAGTCCAGGCCATCCAAACTTCCAACCGTGTGATTCGGAGACGCTGATACACATGCACCACTAGACACCGCACTGTGGATGTTCACATTGGATCCTTTCCAGTGCTGGGGCAGTGGCAGGAAGCCACCACACCCAGTCACCTCCACATCCCCGAACTGAGGAGCAGACAGCAAGGTGTGCTGCACTGTGCGCAGTTAATTCCATGAGTGCTTTCACATTTGAATAGGAAACAGGCTTTGTATTAGTTGGTTTGGTCCAGATGCAGGCTGACAAAGGCCTTCTGAGTTTGTGCAAAGTTGGCTAGGCTAAGCTACGAGGCTAGATCGGTCACTTGTATTAAATGCATTTTCAGCTAGTGTTTTTACACTTGATCTTAGCCAAAGCCGGTGTTTCTAATGTGATAGATTTTCCAGGATGTAACCTCATAGCAAGCCGAGGAACTTCTGTAACTAAACTCAGAGTCCCTAGACTGATTCCCACCATGATTTCTTCCTAACGGCTTAATGACTCCTTGAGGCAGTTAAGCAATCCTAGTGTCACTTTCGAACCCATTAGGAACTCAGGGCTTGGGTTACTTCAGCAGAGGCTAACAGTGTGAAAAGTTTTCATTGTACCTGGCCTAGAACTTTTAATGCCCAAGTTCAAAAGAAAAGCAGATATTCCGATTGGCTCCTCTCACACCCTTGGGCGACATTAAATTCTGTCTGATAGATACACTGGGAAAATTTGTGCTACCGAGGACACCTACTTTAGAGCTGGGTAGTTATGACTTATAACTAGCTGCAGTCTTGTGTTCAGGCCTCCAGACAGAGGGAAGGTGTGGGCACACTCTCTCGAGAACATGCTCTCTTATCGCAGTGTGGGAATGCCTTTTAGAGGCCAGAGTGGACTTGTGGGTCATAAATGGCAGCCCAGGTTCAAATTCCCAGTGACCCATTTGGATTTCTACAGTATCAGAGTTGTTCTCAAGGTACTTTGACCCTGGCTGACCCTTGATTGAAACTGACATTGAGCGTTGTAAATGTGGGCTGAAAAGAAGGGATGTGTTAGGTTCAGAACTGATGCTCCTGTTTTCCTGTTCTTTGTATATGCAGGGGAAGTCAGAGTACAGCTGACATCAGAACCCTATTGAAGGTGGGAGGCACCGCATGAGAAAGCATCCCCTGACTGTGAATAGAGTGTGGCCAGTGCAGCAGGGAAGCCCTCCTGGGCTTGTTTTTGAGACAGGAGGATGCTGGGAATCTCTGGGTGCCACTCTGCTCCCCCCCCGCCCCCCCCCCCCATCAGGGGTCAGCATGGAATGGCCCCTCTATAGTGTGTGTTTTCTCAGCCATGACCATGTACCTGGCTTACACATTTTACCTCCTACAAAGGCCTTGGCTGATTTGCTTTATGTCGATTTTAGTAAAGGGGACCCTTGTGGAGCCTACTCCTCTCTCCCGGTAATTACTGATTGCTAACTGGCAGTGGCCCGGGAGATGCACTCAGTTAGCAATCATGAATTGCAAAACATCTCAAATCACTGCCCTCTAGTGGCTGGCTGGAGAACATTCCCTTTCTAGGATTGGGCTGAGAGGAGTTTAACTGCAAACTGGATTTAAACAGAATGCGTACAAGACTAGGGTGAGGGCTGAGGAGGTGGCTCAGTAGGTAGAAGTGCTTGCTGTGCAAACATGAGGACCTGAGTTCAAATCCCAGAACCATATAAAAAGCAAGGTGTGCTTATATGCACTTCTAACCCTATATTACTTAGGGTGATGGGGCAGAGACAGGAGGGTCACTGGATCTTAATGGGTGGCAGCCTAGCTCCAGGTTTAGTGAGAAAAATAAGGGGAATAAAGTCAAGAGTGACAAAGTGGGACACGAGCTGTCTTCCTTTGGCCTCTGCACATGCATGGATGCATGTATCCTCTCTCTGTCTGGCTCTCTCTTTCTTTCTGTCTGTGTCTGTCTGTCTGTCTGTCTGTCTGTCTGTCTGTCTCTCTCTCTCTCTCTCTCTCTCTCTCTCTCTCTCTCTTACACACACACACACAATTTGATTAAATTTATCATGGAAAGGGCAGGATGACTTGAGAGAACATAGACACCAGTCTTCACAGCAGAGCAACCCCCTTGAAAAGAATGTCTTGTATTTCTGCTCTGACAACCTCATACGTGTGTACAATGTATCTTGATCATGCCCATAGCAGCCCTTCCCTCTGATTCCTTTCAGTTCACCCCCTCCCACTTTGTGCCCCCCCCCCCCCCCCCCGCGCCTCTTTCTTTGTAACCATTGAGTCCAGTTACACTGTTGGGATGCAGACTGATCTTGGCCTGACCTTGCGCAAGTCTGACAGCATCCCTACCTACCTCTGTCGCTTCTCCCTAGTCATCGATAAGCTTGGATGGCATCTAGACCAATTCAAACTGCTCTCATACAAAGTGAACCAATAGCCTCCCCTGCCCCCTGACTTCATTCTGGGCTCTTTGTTCTTTCTTGAGACTGTGTCTTCAAAGCCTCTCAAATGTCTCAACTGTTTGTTCTGCTTGCTCACTAGTGACACAGTTGATTCAAGGCCTGCTACGAAGTTTCTTTTCCTTACAAAGCGTCCCTTCCGCACTGACATTTCTCATTCTCTAACAAGCATTCTTTTTGGGGGAAGAAAAACACCCTCACTGTGTGGAGATGAAAATGCCATCCATCGCATATGCACCTAAGATCTGGCTTTTCCCAGTTCTTCAAAGTGAGGACAGATCTTAATTTAATATGCTAAGTTGAACTGTGTGCTCCCTTCCTCAAGATTTTAACTTTACCCTTAAGTTGACTCTTGCCTACTCTGTGACCTCGCACCCTGATTTTTCCATTTACTTCCTGCACTGCATTTGAAGTGCCTATAAATCAACTCTTAGGTCAGCCCTTTTCTTGAGATGAATAATATTTGTATTCTTGTCGTGCAACACGGTTTTACAATGATGTCAATTTATTATTTTTTGGCAGGCTAGACTTCGGTTTTGTTTTGCTTTCATTTTTCTTTTTCAGTGTTGTACACACAGCATGTCTTTCTCTTAGCCTCAGTGACGAAGATTACTTTAAAGAGAAAACTTTTCACTTCCTGAGGCGAATCCAGAAAATGGCATGCTGTGAAGGTCGAGGTCAGCTGACGAAGTCTGATGAGGATTTAAAGCAGAACTGGGCCCAGTCAGGGACTGTCACGTGGAAGGATAGCCAGAAGAAGGGAGACAGGTACCCCCATGAATAGACTGTCACTTGATTCTTTGGTTGGCCATGAACAGCTCACTGCCCCCTCCCCAATATAGGACCCTGATTAATTAATATCACACACTTTAATGATCTCATGGTCATTGGGTTTCTTTCCAGGGACTTTCAGGTTACATGTGGAAAAGTCAGTGAAGCAGAAACCAGTTCTGATGACCTTGTCCCTGAAACCACAAGGGAGGGAATTCAGCATTGAGCAGAGGGAGGGTGAAGCAGATAGGATTTTTTACTTCAATGTTATCTTCTAAGAGCTTAGCTTTTCATAAGATCCCAGTTCCCATGGTACCATTCCTCCCTCTTATGAAAAGCCATACAGCGGTTGTTTGTACCCATTGTTTGCTTGTGTCTAGTGTTCTCTGCTGGTGGACTTAGAGTTCTAATGATTTATGGCCTTCCATAGTGTTCAGTTCACCCAGCTAGGTCTGGGGACTCAGCAGAATTTACACAGTAGGGTCTTCAGAGCCACTCATGAAATGTTTAGGCCAGGCCCCATGTTGACTGTGGGTTGGTGTAGCCAGTGACTGAGAGCCAGATCCCTGAAGCCAGGTGACCTCCTTGTGTGACTGAGCAAGTCTGCTATGCTTTCTAAGGCTTGCAGTTGTTTTAAAATGGGAATAAAAGTGTAGAGTGAGAGTTGAAGTGATGCCCAGAAAGTTAGCAATAGTGTTCAATGAATGTCAGCTGGTACAGTTGTCGGGGCGAAAGATCCACTTAGAGGGTCAGCACACGTCGTCATGCAGACAGGGTCAGAAAAGTCTGAATCGGGATCCCTGCCTCATGCATAGCTGAGTGATTCTGGAAACCTCACATGGCCACGTTGGCTCCAACTCCAGGTTGTTGGGAGGTTTGCATTAGATAGGGGTTGTTCTAGATGTGGCACGTGGAAGTCAGCATGTTAGCTGGTTCTCCAGGCTATCAGTGTCCTAGGGTGTTAGATATTGACTCTAGGAAGCCTTTCAATCAAGTTTCACTTGCATAAGGCACACATGAAGAAAAGAATTTCTCTTAGACATCTTCCCTTCAAGTGCACATCATACATTTAATGCTTCCTTTCAGGGATGAGAAGATGGCTCGGCTATTATTTTTTCTGTTGTTGTGAGAACATATACTGGCAAAGGAGACTAAGGAGATAAGTCTTGTTATGGCTCACAATTCAAGCGTACAATTCATGATGACGAGAAGTCATAGTGGCAGGAGCTTGAGGTAGCTGGCCTCATACATCCAGTCAATAAGCAAAGAATGATATTAGCTCTCAGCTCACTTCTACATTTACACAGTTCAAGCTTTGATGTCGATCCCAGCTCAGGGATTGGTGCCGCCCACAATGACTCCAACTTCAGTGAACCCAGTCAAGATTTTCCTTTGCAGCTATGCTTAGAGGCATGCAGCCCATGTGAGTCTAGATCTCATCAAGTTGGCCATTGAGATTAATCATTACAGTAGGTACAGTACTTGCAGTGTAAGTCTTGGGACATGAGTTCAAATCCCCAGAACCCACATAAAGCCAGGTACAGTAATATGCATGTGTATCCTGAGTGTTCCTACAGGGAGATAGGAGGTGGAGACAGGAGACTCTTGAGAAGTGCAGGGACTAACAGGAGACTTTGTCTCAAGCAAGATGGAAGCAAGGAGAGGAGTGACACCTGGATTGTTCTCTGACCTCCACAAATCACCATGACATACATGACATATCATGACAGGTTCCACACAACTATTGTGACATTTAGCATTCAAGTACCAAAGTTCTGTCTCTGTCACTGTCTCTCTGTCTCTGTCTGTCTTTCTGTCTCTCTCTCGCCTCTCTCAACAAGATATAAAACAAAACTCCAAACAAAAATAAGCCCATTTCCTTTCAGAATTCAAAATCCCAGAAGCCTTTGGCTCCACGGTGTAAATATTGCTGTTTTCTCAAAGTTAAACAGAAACATTCATTGTTACACAACAAAGAATGGAAAGTTCTCCTAACCCACCCACACCTAGAATAAAAAGTCTCGACTTGGGAGTGGTACACAGTGCTGGTGAAGTTCTTCTGGACACCAAGTGCTTTGGATGTCAACAACGTATTCAGGAAGGTGCCATTGCTGTGAAGACTTCTGGGTATCTTAGCCTCACAGTCTGCATCTGTTGAACTGCTTGGTAGAGTTGTGAGTTCCCTAGAGGATTAAGCTTCTTTTGTCAACGAAGAATGAAGCTTCTGACTTGCTTGCTGTTGGGTGGTGCGGTGAGAGAAGGAGCCCAGTGTCACGGCAGCTACATGAGAGATCATTGAGCCAGGCAGGTCCATGAAGCAGTGACACCCTTCCTGGTGTGACCAGTCTGCTCTCTGCCTACATACACAAGCTTGATTTATAATCACAGCCGGACAGCATCTGAGTCTAATTACCTGGGTATATGAAAGTTCAGAGCTCTCAACCAAGTTAGCCATTCAGGGATGCACTTTACCAGAAGCAGATGGAAAAAATAAAACACTTTAGTTTATGAGTATTTTTCTATTCAGGGGATGGAGAAAGAACAAAAAGAGTTGCCAAATTGATCCTTGTCAAGAGCTAATTAAATATTATTCATGATTAATTTTGATGTTGATGTATTCAGTGTTTTAACAGTGTCATAAATATCTGGAAGAATGAAATAACTCACTTTGCGTCATGTAATAAATCATACACACTTCTGTCCCCATGTGGCCCCCTGAGCCTGCCTGACTATTGTTTTTAAAAATAATACACTTACTAGTGACTTTTCTGGAATGTTCTTCATGGGTGTGATTTCAGAAACAATTCCTAATCACACTTTGAAGTTGCCACATCATCTGGGTAAAACACTTTTATAATTACAGAAGTTATGAGCCTACTTCGTGGAGGTGGGTTATCAGCAAGGGAAGGGGAAGCACGTAGGAGCTAATTCTGAAAATCCAGGTGGGCTTGAGGAGAGACAAATGGGTGGGAATATAAACGAGACAAGACCAGCCTCAAATGGTTGATTCTTGAAGCATGGCGACAGACCCATAGGAATTTATTGTAACAGTCCCTATTTTGGTACATTTTTTCTTGTAATTTTTGGTAATACATATATTTGAATATTATTTTGTGAGAATGAGCTCAGAGTTTTTCTTTGAAAACAATTTTGGCAACTAGCCCTTATTGCAAACATATATATATATATATATATATATATATATATATATATATATGTATGTATGTATTACTGAGTCAAGTTTGGGGATGGTAGACTAATGGTTGTGATGAAAATAATGATCGTAGCTCTTATTCAGTTGAGCAGCAGCAGCAGGCAGTGCCTACGGTAGGTCTTTTACATTCTCGTGTGCTCTCGAAGGCCTATGTCTGCAGCTCAGGGATAGAGTGCTTGCCTAGCATGGATGAGGCTCTGGGGTCAACCCCTGGTACTGGGAAAATGACAGGTTGTTATTTAGGTTAAATATTTTTGACTTTAGTTTGAAGATGAGGAAGAGAAACTTAGGGAGATTAAATTATTTGATAAAAGCTAGTCATGGGCTGGAGAGATGGCTCAGCAGTTAAGAGCACTGACTGCTTTTTCAGAGGTCCTGAGTTCAATTCCCAGCAACCACATGGTGACTCACAAACATCTGTAATGAGATCCAATGCCCTCTTCTGGTGTGTCTGAAGACAGCAAGAGTGTACTCATATAAATAAAATCAATATATCTTTTTTTTTTTTTTAAAGCTAGTCATTCAATGGCAAAATGAGGTCTCTGATATTCCAAGGTGAATCCTTTTAACTTTTATTTTAAAAGGAACTTCATTTACTTAAAAGATTGAGCTAGAGCCATACATTCAAATCATTTGAACGGGAAGGAGACTTGGAGATGTTGTAGTCCCAAATACTAAGTAGACAGTATGGCTCCTCTGACCCCCATGCCAGTGATGGAAGATATTGCTAATCAAATACACTGATTCAAAATTCTATTCAACACAGTGTCTGAGATAGCTCAGATGGCTCGGAATGGTAATCTGGCAGAAATCAACCCATCATTTCTATTTTCTTACTTCTGAACAGACAACCAGAAAAAGCCATAACTTGCTCAGGGTCTCACTACTGGTTCTGGACACAGTACTCACTGCTCCTGAAGTGAGCTCTAGGCTGCTTCTTCCAGGAGCCTTTTCCCATGTGTTCATTAACAGGCGCTGCTTGAAACAACACGGTATCAATATTGTGTCTTTATAAGAGAGAGTGACAACATTGCCTGACACTAAGATATTAGAGCTGTGAATCAAACCAGGTCAGTTCCCAGAAGCATCTGCTGCTTTCCTAAAACAGCAACAAAGCCTTAGGCTGAATTTAGTCAAACAGCTGCATTCACAGGCCCCACAGCCTCTAGCAGCAGAAGTCACTCTCCTCAGGGACGAATGTGGAAGGCTCTACTCTGTCCAGTCTAGAAGCATGACATAAAACAGCTGGCTGCAGCAGCCCCTCACCACCTCACCTTCCTGGGCTTGGTGGATGTGGAAACCACTCACTTGACCTGTGGCATTCCTTCTCCCAAAGGACATCTAGATGCAGACTTCTCACATGGTCTCATGCCCTGTCTCCTTTTCTGAGAATGTTTGGATCCTTGGATGACTCTGACCCACATTATTTATCTTGGCAGCAGAATTTTCCTACCTATAGATGTGTGCTTTCTCTAAGTTTGCAGGAATTTTGAGTGGAATTTGTGTCTTTAAAAAAATGTATCTGTGTATTAAGCAGCTAATAGGCTAATAGAAACCCATGTTATTTGTGTGACAAGTGTAAAAATAACTCATCCATATCCTCTTGTGAATAATGGGTACATACGCTGGGTACAGCCGTATGTTACTGATAGAGCATTAAGATGCAGTTACCTGTATTTTCTTAGGTAATTTTTTCTTTTGCTGTTTGTTCCTAATTTGGTGGAATCTGCAATCTGCACTTGAGTAAACACACACACACACACACACACACACACACACACACCACATTTCTCTCTCACACACACATACATATACACACCACACTACACACACACCTCTCCTCTCTCTCTCTCTCTCTCTCTCTCTCTCTCTCTCTCTCTCTCTCACACACACACACACACACACACACACACGTACACACGTACACACACCAGCTATGCATTCCTATTAAAGATGCTAAGGAAATAATATTATTATTTACCAAGTCCATTTTGTTTTAATTGTGGTTAAAATAGGTTTTTATGCTTCTGAACAGTGAGTTAAGGAAAAGAGAAAGAAGTGAAGAGATCATTGAAACAGGAAACGGAGACAGTAGCACACATATGCACAACCAACGTTCAGAGGACATGGACTAATTCCCCAAACACCCTCCATTCTCCTCCTTTGTTGACTAGAGATAGCCTGCGTCTGTACAAAACATGCAATTCACATCCTAACAGTGTTGGGAGGAATTCTTGAGTTTAGAGAAAAGCTGTATCTAGGCAGAACCTGCATTCTACTTCGTCTTTGTCTTTTTGTTAGACACCTTCACCTTTCACAACTGTAAATGAAGAAGCCGAGATGATCTCTGAGTTACCTTCTGGCCTTGACTTCTAAACATAGTCACAATCCCTGGAGGCTGGACCTGTGACTCTACCTTAGAAGTGTGATGCAGTTCTGAGTCTCTTAAGAAGGTTAATAGTACTTTAAACCTACCTGTTATCCTTCCTCTCTCTCTCTCTCTCTCTCTCTCTCTCTCTCTCTCTCTCTCTCTCTCTCTCTCTTTGTGTATGTGTGTGTGTGTTTGCCAATGTGATGATGACGATGATGACAGTAATGATAATGATTTTGTTTTGTTTCTGAGACAAGGTCTCCTGTGGTCCAGGTTGCTTCAAATTCTATGTAGCCAAGGATGACCTTGAGCTCCTGATTCTCCTGCCTCCACTTTCCAGGTGCTATGATTACAGGTGCAGCTACAGTCTGTGATTATAAACACAGTGTCCCTGGATCTGGCAGTGGGGAATGATGGATGACTGTCTTGGATGACTTCTAATGCTGAGTCATGGTTGGACTAAGTGAAAGATGACTCCCAGTCTGAGCATCTTCATACTTGAAGATGCATGTGTCTCAAACGGCTGTCTTCCTAGATTTAAAAACAGGCATCCTCCTTCTTGCAAAAACACATCACTCTGTAGCTTTTGCACAGAGCTTGAGAACCACTACTCTGGAAGCAAGCTGCTTGTTCTTTATGATCACTGTAGAAGAGCCACTGCCAGGCTAAAGAAAGTAACACTGGAGTACAAGAAGCATTAGAACACAAGAAACAGGGCTGTCAGCGGTCCGAGCTGGGCTCAAGGCCTTCTAGAGGAGCTGGATACTTTATGGACAGAAGATAAAGAGAGCCTGAGAGCGCACAGTATCTTTATTGATAAACACAGCTATTTAAAACTCTGGCAACACGCCCCTGCCTCCTGCTCCAGCCCTGAAACAAAACAAAACCAAGTTCACCTCTCTTGCCCATTGTAGAAGTCAATAACTTCTTTCTTATTTATTTACTTTAAAAATATTTATTTATGCAATATATGGCACGTGTGTGTTTTCTGCATGTATGTCAGCACATGAGAGGAGGTCATTTGATCTCATGGAACTACAGTTATAGATGGTTGTGAGCTCCCATGTGGGTGCTGGGAATTTGTCCCAGAACCTCTGGAAGAGGAGCCAGTCCTTTTAACTACTGAGCCATTTCTTTCACCCCATTTCATCACATTTCAAAATTTGTACTTGGTTCCTTCCATCTGAAGAGTTAAAAATGAAGAGAGACTGTCTGGTAGACTCCTTGGACTACCCAAAGTCAAGATGTACCATTGCTGCTTGCTAGCTGAAGACCATGTGTCTCTGCCCGCCTTCCCTGCTGTAAATGGAGAATGCTTCCTTAAAAGAATTGGGATGGGGGAACTAAATTTAAGTCAGGTTGCAATACTCTTGGAAGTGTTCGATGTGCAACAGGTACAGATGTCATCGGATGGTGTGTTAGGGGGCTGTTATCACTGTCATCTAATCTTATAGCAGAGGCCACAGCTTACATGGGGCAGAGTTTAGTGAAGCTGAAGTGTTTTACTGGAAGGAAAGTAAGACTCCTTCTCCCGTCGTGGGCAGACGGATCTGAGTGGCAGAATAGTTAGTTTATTTGGCTAAGTTCTTGGCATGAACTGATGGGGCAGCCACACAGACACCAGTCTTTCAATGGAAACCTTGTATTTTCTTCTACCTGATGGCATCATTCTTAAACCAAGGACACCTTTGAGAGATATCTCCAGAAAGAGTCCGGATCTTTCCATAAGAGAATTGTCCTCCTTCAGTGAATCCAGATTCTGCCAGCCACTTGTGTCCTAACACTAGACTGCTGGAACACAGTTAGTTTCCTGGTACAGGACTTGGCAGGCAGGGATTGCTGATAGGAACAACCCAGAGGCTGATGTCTGACAATTCCTGGAAACCCCAAAGCCACTCAGGTGAGCTCCTTGCTGAATTTAAATCATTGTTACTGTCAGCTTGGAAAGCGGGGACAACAGGAATTGTGGTGACGTCCTACCACTCTCTGTGTAGTTAACAGTTAGTGTGCGGATTGGGCTTGGAACCACTGATGTTCCTATCTTCCAGACAGTTCCTGCCCAGGGTATGGCCTCCAGCAGGTTGGTGCGGTCACGACAGTTTATGGGACTAGATTACTCCTGCAAAGATTCTGATCTTAGGACGTCAGGTCCTTTTTTGTTAGCATGGGCCTAACATCCCAGTTTGCATTGCAGCTTAAATGCTACCCTTCAAGTCCTTCAGAGATCAAGTTACAGAGCTGGAGGCCTCTGGTACAAGCTGTTTTCCAAGTGCAGGAAACTCGGTCTCATGGTACCATTGTCTCCTTCCTTTGATGAAGGGCTCACTATCAGAGACAGCCAAGATGTTATGTGGTTTAAACAGTAGGTTGGTCCCAAGGTAGAACTGAAAGGAATCAACCTGGATTGTGATTTGGTAGGTTGTGGAGAAATGCATTTATGTTTTTTCCTCTTTGTAAACACTATTTTTATAGCAATACTAGGGAACATAAAACCCTGTTATAAGTGGTCTCTGGTGCTGGGAATATGGTTCATTGGGTTAAAAGTCTTGTCATGCAGTCCTGACAACCCTAATTCAGATACGCAGAACCTGCACTAGAAAGAAGGTGGGGACGACAGCATGCACCATCACCCCAGTGCTCCTACAGCGAGATGGGATGCAGACACGGGAGACTTGTCCCACCTGGACAGTCAGACCAGCTAGCCTGGAGTGTGCAGTGCAGGAACAGAACCAAGGAGACCCTGCCTCAAACACAGTGGAAGGTGAGAACAGACTCCTGAAAGTTATACACACATGCACACAGACACACACAGACACACAGAGACACACAGACACATAGAGATACACACAGAGACACAGAGACACACACAGACACACAGAAACATACACAGACACAGACACACACACACACAGGTACACACAGACACATACATACCACACATAACACACACACACACACACACACACACACACACACACACACACACACATATTATGGCACATGCTACATGCATATACACCACATACACATCACACAGCCCCCACACCATAAATACACACACAACATACACACCACACACACACACTAAACAAAAAGTATCCCAAAGCCAACCAGTGGGGGTGGTGGTGGGGGATTAGTTTTGATAGATTATCTTTTCATAAAGGCAAAAGTCTTTATAAATTAAAAAGTGTGCTTTTTTTGAAAAAAAATTCTTTTTTCTTCAAGAACTATTTTTTAAGTGGGTGTTTTCTAAGAGGTCAGAGCACTTAGGTCTGGATTGAGGGCAGGGTTACACATCCTGCTCCCCATCCCCACCCCAAAGGAAGATAAAAACAAAATAAAACAACACAAAAACAAAGAAACCACAAAAAAGTAGGATCCTGGCATGACTTAGAGCACAGAATCTGTGTCTGGGCTGTGGACCCAGCCGATTCCACTCCTGGCTTGGGAAATTCTGCTGAATCTCCAGCCTGTGTGGGGTGACTTTGGTGGAGCTGAGCCTGGTGTGGGAGGTGAGCCACTGTGGGTGAGGTAGGATAATCTTTACCATGAAATGAGAGGAGGTCCAGGTCCTTAGCAAGGACTAGCCAAGGACTAGCTCTTCCAGTCTGGCAGTGTCATTATCAGTTGAGTGCCTTTGGTGCCCTCTGATGTCATCTTGCTGACCCCTCCTTTTCAGGGCCTGGTGGGTCACTCTTGTCAGGCTCCTTGATCGAAGCCATTCCATCGTTGTACAAGATCAAATCCTTTCCTATTCAGATTGCTCTCTTCCATTTTTGGGGGTATGTATTTGAGGGGGACCTGTAACGGTTTTATCAAAATGTAATTCTCACACCACAGTCAAATGCTCTGCACACTCAGCTGAAGTACACTGTTGTGCAGTCTTTAGTGCGTCCATGTCTTTAGGTTGGCCTGTCAACTTAGAACATTTTCACCCTGAAAAGAATCCTTGATTACTTCAATCGTTACTTTACTTCTACATCAGTGCTTCTCGACCTGAGTGTCTTCACCCCTTAGGGGTCGAATGACCCTTTTACAGGGACCGAATATCAGATATCCTGCATATCAGGTATTTATATCATGACTCATAACAGTAGCAAAACTATAGTAATGAGATGTCAATGGAAATAATTCTAGGTTGGAGGTCACCACGACATGAGGAACTATATTAAAGGGTGGCAGCCTTAGGAAGGTTGAAAACCACTGCCTTGGATAATCCGTATAAATGAAATCACGTATTGTATCATCTTTCTCCAGCACAAAGTTGCCGAGTCTCATCTGTGTCATGGCGTGTTTCAGGGCCTCATTCCTTTTTGTGCTCAAAACAATATTTCACTGTGTTGGAATCCCACACTGGAGTTGTTTCTGTCTGGAGCCGTTTGGAACGGGCTGCTAGGCATGTGTGTATACATTTTTGTGCAGCTCTGGTTTTATCTCTCTTGGGTGCATGCCTAGCTGTGGAATCACGCTGGGTCACATGCTAACTTGCTTCTAACTTTCTGAGGAATTCTAAGACCATTTTTGCAAAGGAGCTGCACCAGCAGTATAAAGTGGTCTGTCTTCTGTCTCTTGTTGTCAACACCTTTTATTCTCATTTAAAAACCTTAGGCCCACTCTATTGAGTGTGTAAAGGAATCTCACTTCCTTCTTATGGGGTATTCTTCCACTGTTAATTCTACAGTAATTCCCAAAATGAATAATATGGCTTATTTCATCCACCTAGGGCATATATTTTTAAATATTAAGATACATTATTATCATTATACTATTTATTATTATTATTGTTATTATTATTATTTGCTGTAAAGAGGACACTGCAGTACATCTCTGAGAACCCTTTCCACATATTTACCTTATCAGTGGGAACTTTATAGGTACAGTAGAGCCCCTGAATAGATTACGGAAGAAACTACTTTCAGGCAAGACCAGCCCTGACTTCTTTTTCTGGTGAGAGATGAGACCAGGGTTGGGTCCATCCTTGGGTTTTCTCCCTTATGACACCAGCAGCCCACTGGACATAGCTGTCACAGAATAAAGATCCCTGTTGCCAATTAGACATTGACTGTGGCCTTAGGGGTGGGGTTATAAAAATGGCCTAGGGTCCCTCACACCAGAACCTAAGGAACTCTTGGCATGGTGCCATGTAAGGCATGTGTTTAAAATTTCACTGAAAAACATTGACTTCCCTTAGACTTTTAAATGAGGAAAATACTGTACATGGTATGAAGCCATCTCTGTAAGGGGCCCAATATTTTTTATTTTAAAAGAAATAAACAATACAATTCTTTGGACATACCTATCTGATTAAGGGTTGAAAGGCAACTTCTTTCCAGAACAGCTCAAGTTGTCATGAAACTTGTAAACCAGTGCTTTGCAGATAGAATATAAGCTGCCTCATGAACTGTGGCACCCACAGCATTCTCATCGGTAACTGTGTCGATAGCCAGTGTTTTTGTCCAATAATACAAGATAAATAGTGCACACTGGTTCCTTTACATGGATTATTCCCTTTAATTCCCATGGCTGCCTTACAGGGTATGATTATTACTATCCATGTCTTATAGACCAAACAAATAAACAACTCCCAAACTTAGCTGTACAGAGGAGCATGAAGCATCTGCCCAGACTGGTGAATACAACTATCTGCCCAGGGAGACTGGAACGCTGACAGTCTGGAAAATATCACTTAAAAACCAAAATGAACATAATAACTAAAGACCACAGAGCTCCTTCGGTGGATAAATTGTATTCTGTGCAAGCCTGAGGATGTGAGTTCAGATTCCCCAGTCTGTAATCCCAGAGCTGGGAAATGGAGACAAGAGGATGCCTCAGGGATTAGGGATAACAAGTCTAGTCAAATTGGTGAGAGGTTCAGTGAGAGATCTCATCTCAGAAAAGAAGATGGAGAGTGATTGACAAAGGCCAAGACACCTGATGCCAGCCTCAGGCACACACACACACACACACACACACACACACACACACACACACAAACCTGGCAGTTTTACACAAGAGACCAGTAAGATTGAAGGACCATCTGTTACTTGAGAATATATGACCACTCCCCTATTTCAAGATTGCTGTTTCTGTTTTCTTTTAAAATGTACTGGCTTACTTAAAGTCAGGCTGCCTCTATTCTTCTGTCCCCTCTGCTTGGGAGAGGAGGTCCAGCATGAAGTGAGACATCTCTTATATGCAATGTCATGTACCTTCCCAGGATGGTAAGAGCCAAGTTCACTGTCCACTCCACCTTCCCTGCACCCCAGGAAAATACTGTGAAAAGGTAGAGATGTGGAGAGAGGATGGTGGTGTGCAGGCATGCAGTGGGCACCTGAGGAGAGTCAGACTCTGGCATGGCAGCTCCAAGGAGGGTGAGGAGCAGATCTGTGGGTGGTCCAGGAAACCAGTGAATTGCAGGTTTTCTGTTGTCACAGATGGTCAGGCTCTATACCAGCTTCTTTCTAGAAACTCTCTTATGGCAAGTGCTGTTGTCATAAGCAGATAATTAATTACATTCTCATCTGATTGCCTTTCAGTGAGGTGGGTGTTAGGGGCTGTCTTGAGTCTTTTTTTGGAACAAGGCTGTCATCCCTATTGAACAGATGAGTTTGCAGTCTTAAGAGAAGAAAAATCTGTTCGTCTCATCATGACCCGAAAGGCAGAGTCATGACTCAGTGTAGGCTGAATTTTGTTTATATTCTGAAGCTTAGCATTTTGGGTCCTGCACTTACCTGTGGAGTTGTGGGGTAGAGTCTGCAGATGTGGGAAGAAGGCCATGCTGCAGGCAGGGTCCTTGGAACCTTAGGAGAAAGTCTGGTTTAGGTGATGGATTCCCTACCAAGACGCTTCAGCCCCAGGGAAAATGAGTGTTATGCTTGCTGACTTTATGTCCCAAGTTTTGTGTGTGAGACGGGAGTTGGGATTCGGACCCTTCCACCTCTGCTCATGGAAGGGGCCTACCTTCATTCACAACAAGGAAGCTGCCATGCCTGTTTTCCTGGGTTGATGGACGACAGTACCTAGTCTGGTAAATGCTGTGGAACTACTGGCTGCACCTCTTCTCCCACACATGCTCGCACCCCTTCCTCCCATGCACCCCTAGAAGGCCTTTCGTGCCACCTTTGCCATCTACCCTCCTTGAGACCCCTGTGTTTTAAGAAAAATGCTTTCAGCAAGTGCTCCGATTCTTTGCTGTTTGTTTGGGGGTCTTCAGACTCCAGATGCCTCTTTGGAGAAAGCTCTCCCCAGGCTGTGTTGACATCTCTCTGGGGCCAGAGTTACTCTATCAATTCTTTATTAAGACCTGCTATTTTTTATTTATAATGCCTATGGGTTCATTAAAAATGGCACTTCCTATAGGGGATACCAGCAAAGCTTTTAGCCAGTTTTTTTTAAAAATCAGGTTGTGAGAGCGGATATGAATATTTTAATACTGAGAAAGAGCAGAGCCTTCATTGAACTTAATTTGTTCTGGAATCTAAGTGACAGGCTTAACAGGGGTGCCAAGTAATTCAGTGTAATAAGTCCTGATAGTGGAGTAAGGAATACAATTAAATAGACCAGGGAGCTTTCTAGAAGGGCCACAGGGGGATTCTCTTGGCTCCAGGACCCACTTCATCCTTGTAAGATCTAGCATAGCCACAGGCAGTGTCCAGACCCAGTTAAGTTCCCAGGAAGCCAGAAGAGTGTTTTTGCAGAGTTTATTTATTTTTAAACATCAATGAGATTCTTTTCCCCAGAGGCTGGTCTTATTAAATTATATACAAAACCAAGGATGAGTCATCTCACTGCTACCCATCACCAGAGCGTTTGTGCCTTCAATCTTCATTACAGTTTGTAGGATTTCTCAATGTAGTTTAAACTATGTCCACTTGGGGGCACTTTATGATTGAAGTTGAATCTCTCTCTCTCTCTCTCTCTCTCTCTCTCTCTCTCTCTCTCACTCCCTCCCTCCTTACTTCCCTCCCTCCCTCTCTCCCTTTCTTCCTCAACCTCTCCTTATGTTTGTCTCTGCCTGTCTGCTGTCTCTCTCCCTCTCTATGTCTGCCTCTGTCTCTCTGTCTCTGTCTCTCCCCACCTTCTGAAGTTGTACTTGCTTTCTAAAAAAAGCATCTTCCCTCCCAAAGGAAATAGTTTGTAGGCGAAAACACTTAAGAGCAGTACTGAATCTCTGCTCTTTCTTACATGAGTATTTAGCATACAGATGCAGACTTTGATACAGAGTTAAATAAATGTACACCCAAAACACCAGAAAAAAGAAAACCGCCTTTGAAGTTTTATTAATATGACAAATGGCAAAAAGCAAAAAAAAAAAAAAAAAAAAAAAAGGATAAAAAATTAGAAAATCAGATGTCTGCGTAGGAATTGGAGGACAGTGTTTCCCGGGATGCCCGGCATGTAACGCTCCGTCTCTGAAACAGGTGGAGCACGGAGGTCTAATGAAGGACAGTCCACTGCTGCCTGGGCACAAGTCCAGGTTCCAGATGGTCTTTGGGGTCTACCTACACTTGGACAGTTTTGACATCATAGGAGGCTAGTTTGGGTTCCTAATTAGAACATTTGCTAGAGAACATTGTTACACTATGGATGCATTACTAACTTATTCTACTGTGGAATAAAATGAAAGCAATTATGATCCCATTTATACAAGAGCACCTGTCTGTGCACACCTGTCCTCAGAGAGGGGGAGAGTACCTGTCTGTGCACACCTGTCCTCAGAGAGGGAGAGAGCACCTGTCTGTGCACACCTGTCCTCAGAGAGGGGGAGAGCACCTGTCTGTGCACACCTGTCCTGAGGGGGGGGGAAGAGAGCACCTGTCTGTGCCCACCTGCCCTCAGAGAGGGAGAGAGCACCTGTCTGTGCACACCTGTCCTTAGAGAGGGGGAGAGCACCTGTCTGTGCACACCTGTCCTGAGAGAGAAAGAGAGAGAGAGAGAGAGAGAGAGAGAGAGAGAGAGAGAGTGGCACCTGTCTGTGCCCACCTGCCCTCAGAGAGGGAGAGAGCACCTGTCTGTGCCCACCTGTCCTCAGAGAGGGGGAAAGCACCTGTCTGTGCACACCTGTCCTCAGAGAGAGAGAGAGAGAGAGAGAGAGAGAGAGAGAGAGAGAGAGAACCTATCTGTGTCCACCTGCCCTCAGAGAAGGAGAGAGCACCTGTCTGTGCCCACCTGCCCTCAAAAAGTGGTTCATAGAAGATGGCCTAGCTGTTTCTAGAACTCAACCTCATTCTGTTTTCTCCTGTGTTTTTGAGCTGTCATCGGCAGGATTTTCCTGATTCTTTCCCCATATCTTTATATCACTCTGGCTTTGCCATCTCAGCAAACCCTGTTCACATTTTTTTTCTGCTTCCCTGCAAAGGAAGGGAAGAACCCTAGTTGTTGGGTGTGCTTCCTTCCACACCATGTCCTTTACCCAGAATGCTCAGCTCCACCTCACTCATATCTCTCACTGGCTTGTCTCTACACAACATCACACTATCTGTTGCTATCTGCTCCATGAAGGTGACTCTCTAGAGTCCCCTCTAGTGGTAGCCAACCCCTTGTCTGGCCTTTGTGCTTTGTTTTCCAACCTTTTTCTTTTACCCATGAACTTTTTTAAAATTATTATTTAATAAAGAACTCAGTTGTATACCCAGACCAATTGCACCTGAATTCAAAGAGTTGTGTGCCTATCATTTTCTAATACAGCCATCAGAGTCTGTCCTAGCCCTCTTTGACATGACATATACTGCATTCCCCATCAATAGCAGGAGTCTGGTTCCCTTTCTCTTGACTCTAGTAGCTTTGACCTACACAATACAGTGGAAACGATGCCACCCAAGTCTCAGTCTTGGCCCTGAGAGTGGCTCAGATTGTATATCTCAGTCTACTTGACTCTTGCCTAAGAATTCTGCATGCAGAAGCTGCTTGCTTCCTATAGAGTGGAAGAGATGGCAGCTTAAGGACACTGGAGATCCCCCTGCTTGGATGGCAGCAGGGATTACTTCCCTGAGGTGCTCCAGTGAACCTCAGAATTGTGGATGTGAAGGCTTTACCACATTCCAGTGTCTGCTGGAAAACTTCCAGTCACCTGTGTCAGCCAGACTGCCCAGGCAGACATAATGGGGCTGTTCCTGTCTTGTCCTTCAGGTAAGCAAACGTCAGTTTTTAAAACTTCTAGTTACATAGTAGCAAGGTAACATCGCCCAGGCTGCTGTTGCACAGGAACGATGGAATGATGCCTGATTCCCAGTTACCATGCTCACATTCCATACTCGGCCAGGCTCTGTGCTGAGCACTTCAGACACAGACACACTCTTCTAGTCTTCTGGAAGTCCCTGCTGGGAACTCCATGAGGTTGACATTTGTTCACCAGATCCATGACACTGTGAGATGCCAGGGGGCGCCATCCACACTGCGTGCTGTGCAGTTCACTTCGTGGCTTCAACCTCAGTAACACTGCAGGAGGTGACAGAGATAAGGTTTCAGACTCTGAAGCCTGAGTACTTCACTCTGTGTGGCTGCATTAATCCTCACCTTCCCTAAGCTGCTTTCTTCCCTCCTCTCTCTACAGCTGATGTTGACCTGCCCACCACCTGCTCTGTCCCTCCCTCACCCTCCTCATGTGCCCAGCCATTCAATTAGAAGAGTGATGAAGGTATTAGGTATTCCATAAAAGATCTTGAAATATACCTGGAAGGCATTTATTCTCATTTGCAATGTGAGATCTATTTGTGGGATGTTTGTAACAGTTACAAGAAAAAAATATGTTTCTATAAGCACCTGTAGCCACAATCTGAATCTTGTGCTTTACCATATTAGCTTCAAATTCCTTTTGTCTTCTTAAATGTATGTATGTATGCATGCATGTATGTGTGTGTGTGCACGCGCATGTACATGTGCATGTGAAGTAGGGCTGTATGTAGAGGTCCGAGGACAGCTTACAGAAGTCGGTTCTCCTTCCACCTTGTTGTCAAATTCAGGTTGCCCAGCTTGGCAGCAAGGGCTATTGCCCACTGAGCCAACTTGCCAGCCCTCCTCTGTTCTCCTTATAAAGAAAAAGAACAGAAAACCAAAACTCTGCCTTCTCCCTCCTTCCCTAAGCACAAAGATGGCAGTTTTACCCGTGTTCCCATCCTCTCTCATGCTTTTCTGCTCTCTCAGTACCTGTTCTCTCTAGGACAAGATTTCCTGTTGCAAGCTTGCTTTCCATTTGACATTTATGATTGATCTGCTGCTGTAACTTGTCTTTGTCTTTCCACAGGATGCTTTTCGAGACTTAGACAGTCTAATACTTGTACACAAGTCTGACCATGAAATTATAGAAGCCTAGAGCATCACACATCATGGTCCTTTAGCCAAGGGAAAGAGAATATGGTTTTAAAGAATGGAGTGAGGTATACAAACAGCATGGGGGTGAGTGTGAGTGTGTGTGTGTGTGTGTGTGTGTGTGTGAGTGTGTGTGCATACAATGCACATATGCACGTGTGAGATGTTCTCTCTTTAGAGGGAGGAAAGGACTAAGGGAACAGCCTGCGCAGAGGCTTGGAGGCTGGAGGACATGCTGCATGTGTGGGCATCAGTAAGCGACACACTATACTTGGAAGGCGGAATTTTAGGGGTGGAGTGACTAGGAACAAGGCTGGGAACAGTGCCGGACACTTGGCTGTCATGATTATTTGTTGGATCAATGAATGAATAAAAGCTTTTAGTGTTACAAAGGCAATCGTGAGGCAAGCCCTTAATTAACTGGAATGCTCAAGGCATTGTTGCTTGTAATCAGTAGGGTTTCCCAAACCCGGGGTTCCAAGAGTTCCTGAGCATCTAAGGGAAGAGGTGAGCTGCACTTCATCTCAGCAAGCACAGATCAGCACTCAGTCTTTCAAAACAGAGGAGCCTTCATGTCTCTTAAGGAAAAATAAAAATGTCATAGGTCATTCCTGAAGACCAGGCAGTTGGGGCTGTCGTGAAGAGCCAGTCAAATGAATTTGAGTCTAAGACACATACTGTGTAACATAAGTCGTTTTTAGGTTGGGCTTGCTTTAGAGAAAATCTACTGTGATTTTTTTTTCATGGACCCAACATGGTAGCCCCATGCTTTCTTTATCAAATGGATCCGTGTTTCTTTCAAGGTGTGTTGGTCAGGGAAGACAGGGCATTTGGTTCCTTATGGTGACCCAGCAGTTGCTAGTGTGCACACAATTATATGGAGATTGAGAAAGGAAGAAATAAAAGCCTGAAAAATGAAATAATTAGCAGTACCTTAATTTACACAGTGTGTGTGTGTGTGTGTGTGTGTGTGCTTGTGTCTGCTTGGGATGCTATAGTCAAGAGGCTGAAGACAAAGTCTGCCTTAATCATGCCCAAGGCTAAGTCCACAGATGCTGGCACTGCCAAGCTAGCTGACTTTCTAGTAATATTATTATTAATTGTCCCCAGGCTGACCTAAGTCTGATGATCCCTAGCTAACTTCTCAAAGCAATCCAAACATGCAGTCTGATGCAGCTCCAATAGTAGCTGCTCTTCATCTGTAAAATACTCAAGATGCACCTGCTGGGTCAGCAGAACCACTGAAGCCCCTTTCCTTTACCGAATGCTGGCCTTTTACCGAATGCTGGCCTTTTACCGAATGCTGGCCTTTTACCGAATGCTGGTGATATTGTTGGGGTGTGGAGAAGACAGAAATGGGGATACTTCTGTGGCAATGTGGAGAGTTACTTTCCTTTATTCTAATCTAGGGGCTATTGTGGGTGTGGCGTAGGGGAGAGGACACTCGGAGAAAATGACAATTCAGTCTTTAGATCAATTGGGAAGTTGCTGGGGGCAAGGAGATGTACTTTACCATCTTGAATTCAGATTCATGAGAATGTCTTTCTATGGAATCCCTGTTGCAAATTATATTTATATCTTCAAAGTCACCCACAACATTGTATTTGGCTAAAATTGTAGGAAGACTAATAACGTAGACACGTACTGGCTGAAGGGGATTAGGCTTCATGGTCTGAAATTGGTCCTTCAAATTCACCTTCTTCTCGGTCAGCTCCTTTAACCATGCTCTCTGTCACCACCCCTCTGTCCTGAGGGTGGCGCTGTTTGTCCTTAGTGCTCCATTAAGAATTGACTCTTGTCAATTCACTGATTAAAGAGAGTTCAGCAACCGGAAGAAAGGAAAATAGCTCATGAAACTGGCTGGGCGCATCAGGTTTCCTTGGGAAGTATAAAACCGAGTTACAAAAAACCTAAACCAAACCAACCAACTGAACAAACAAAAGCCCAACCTAGAACCATCAGGGCTCCTTGGGTGGCTCACCTGGGATGTATACATTAAGCCATTTCGGAGGCTTGTGAGCAGAGCAGTACTTGATAGCTGTGAATATGCCACATGGCTGCTCAGACACCACCCTGTCTGCAGCTGGGGGTTGCCTGCTGTGCAGACAGTATCTTTGTTTTTTTGTTTTTTTGTTTTTTTTTTTTGTTTGTTTGTTTTGTTTTCTTTCTAACACAAGGCTGGAAGCAGATCCAGACATGGGAGGGGAATTCCAACCAGGGAAGCCTGCTCTCTATGCACTGGTTTCTTATCTTGAAGACAAGTGTCCTGGTTCCATAAATAGCCAGTTGTCACCTCCACAGTTACATTCACCCAGTGCTTCAGCTTTCTCTCCAGTCTTACTGAGATGAACTGATAGGATGCATCGGTCCCTGTGTATTTTCCTTTTGGAAAAATGTGCTCCCTTACTGGAATAACCATAGCCACATACTTTCTTGGGATGGAACTTTGGCGTGCATGCAGTTCTGTTTCGGTAATGCTCTGGGTCCTCTGGGCTCAGGGAAGGTTGGTTCTTTGTTAGCAGTAAGGGCAGTAGTTTCTAGGTCATGAAGGAAATGGGTGGTGAGGGAGAAGAAGGAACTTGACAGAGAGAGAAGGGGGAGGGGGATGGGAGGGACAAAAAGAAGGGTAGGGGAGGGGGGAACGGAAGATTTAAAGGGATCTCTGGTGGCTTCTTAAGTCACATAGATAGGATGTTGAGTGTGAACTTCACAGCTTGTTTCAGAACTTGAGAATGTTTTTTATTTTTCCTTCAATATGACCCCATTGCTGTGTAATTATTTGAATAAATTAAACTGGTCAAAAAATACAATGACAACAAAGCAAGACTCTCTGGATAAAGTAGTTAGCCCAAGGAGGATGGACCGTACAAGGGTTGATGATCACATAGCCTTCTCAGCCTCAGGGTGTCTCTTTGATATGCACTGTAATAACTGTGAATTACATGTTTCAGGTCTCGTTTTGGTATCCATTTAAAATCCTTTTTATAACTACTTTACAAAGACACCCAAAAGCCCCCTGATTGCTTCCTTGTTTGCCCCTGGGAAGCCTTCCATGATTCCAACAGGACCACGGAAACAGTATGCTCTTTGCTGTATGTTCTGACTCACAGAGCAGATGTCCTGCTTGCCTGCACTGCTGGGCTATGCTGAGCGTTGTGGCATTCAGTCTGGCACCCGTGAGTAAATGAGTGTTATGTACGCCTCTTTCAAACCTGAGTCTGCATAAGACAGACCCTCACCTTTTGTTTGGAACCATTAGAAGTATAGCCTTGAGGTCTTGCTCATTTGGAGAAACTGTGGGGTGGGCCCTTCTCTTCGTCACCCTCCCCACCCTCTTGCTGGCTGCCGTAGTTTTGCATGGAGTAATTGAGCAAGTGAAATATCAAACGTATAAAGGGTGGCATTATCAAAGTGAGTGAACGAACGCTTACCTAGCAGAACTATAAGACATGGAAAAACAGGGAGACAAGTTAATGATCTAGAAATTGTATAGCTTTGCTGTCTCGGAATCTCAGCAAATGGAACACGTGGCATTGGGTCATTTTTTGCATTGATATGAAAAGAAAATGAGTTGATTTTACAAATAAATGGAGTTTGTGTTTCTATTTGTTATTCATGACTGTAATGTTTACTTCTCCTGGAATAGAAATATGTCACCCAAATATTAAATATAGGGAAAGATTTTTTTCTGCTATTAATGAGGAATTTTTCTTTGCATGCTGGGCCTTCATCTACTTTAATATACATGTTCTGCCTCTCCCTTAATTTGCTGTGACTTTGTCTGATGAGGCAATGAATAGAGATATCAGAAGATGAGGAGGAAGAGAAAGAGGAGGAGGAAGAAGAAGAGGAGGAGGAGGAGGGGGAGGAGGAGGAGGAACCAGTGAAAGGACAAACATGTTAAGGTTATTTGCTAGAGGATTAGAATTTTAGAAGAAGGCCTTGCATCAAATTCACTTCATTTTATCATAGGTTTGCAACTATGGTGTTTCCAATTCCTATTTTGAGAACTAAAGTAGCCTAGAATTTCTTTAAGCTTGCTATTTAAAATGTACCTCATTCATTGTTGGTGTCATAATGGATGTCATATTGCTTCTTTATGTCTCCCCATTGTCCCTTCTGGTGACAGAAGTCTTCTTTTTCTTACCCCATGCCTACTTTCAGTTCAGTCCCAAGGCTGGTCTTTCCAGTCACTGAGTTTCCAGTCACTGAGTGAGCATTGGGCTTGTTTCTGAGGCTAACACAGTCCATGTCAGTCATAAGACTTTTGAGACAAAAGTATCTAAGAATGGGGGGAACTTCATGCCTAAGCAGAAAGGCTGGTGTTCATGGAAAGTTAGACTTGAAAGGATGCCCTGTGCCATGCTCCCCCTCAGTGAAGAGCTACCCCCAACACACACGACAGTCATCACTCCAAAACCAGCTTGCTTCAGTTCATCAAGGATTTCAGCCTACAGTGTTACTTTTGTTTCCTATCCTGACTTTTAGAATAGACTTTAAGTTCCAGTACAGTCCTCCACCATGCCAGGGATCTCATTACTTGGTCAACTACTGCTTTCCAGGTTAAAGAGAGCCTGCGTTTCAGAAGCTTCTCCACTTTGTTAGGTTGAGGTGTGGTTTAGCTTTAAGATGGACATTGGTCCTAATTCTGCTTAGAGGCATACAGATCAGAATATGTCCCTTTACAAGATAATGCTTCTGAGACTGCAGTGTTAGCAGTGCCCCCGCCTTCTCTGCTCTTAGGAGAATGGCCCTAGCTCCTCTTCTAGCCCTTCACAGAATGGGGGTATTTAGATGTCTGTGGTGGCTCTCACCTCAAGCATTTCCTTATAAAATGACCCTCTTTCTCCTTTGTGAGCACTGAGTTAGGACTTCTTTTATTCTCCTAACTACTTAAACTGAATTACATTTCAGGGCTTTCATTGCTCACCTTTCTGATTTGTAAAAAAAGATAAATACTTGCTGTGAACCAACACTGTCCTTTTCTTTCTCTTATATTTTCATTCTTCTCAAACGATGCTTAAGTCAGGCCTGTGCTTGAGTCTTGATAGCCTGGATCTGTGCTAGGACTTTGAGTCCATAATCCACACCACGAAGTACTTTGCCCACTGTGTTTCTGCCTCATTAGGGTCTGTATTGTGCAGAAGGATGAAAGGGAGATGACCAGGCCCCTGAGAGAGCCCACGGACTAAATAAAAATATTCATTTTATCAGGTTGGGGTTCTGATAAGAAAGACAAAAAGAGTGGCATAAATGTTCATAAAGAAGTGTGGAGAGAGTCACAGCTGGATTATATCTCCATTAGTTCAAACCAGATTTATATCCAGATTTGCTTCCACCATCTCAGTGCCTAGCTGCCATTCTCCATGGTGTCTCACAGCCTAGGATGTCTGTTTCTCATGAGCTCTCCACCTTCCAGGCAGTAAGTAGAAAGCACAACCTGCTGTTCACTCCAACCACGTGGGCTCACTGGGAGCTTCTCCCCAGTCCTTAGATCAGGCATAAGTGGCAGGCACAGTGGGCATAGATCATTGGAAAGAACTAGCCATGAGGAGTTGTTTTTGGGGTGTGTGGCATTTTGTTCTGGATAGTAAGATAACCAGCCAGATACAGAAATTCTAAGGAAGAAGGGACTGTGGAGAAGCCACCATACACTTGTGGAAAGCATCACTGGGATATTTTCTTTCCGGCCTTGGAAGTAAAGAGTAATGCGTGGGCACTATCTCTCCTCACTTTTAGGTGAACTTTGGGCTCAATTATGCTCTGCATGGGTGAGTTAAAATGCAGTCGTCATCCCTGTCTTTCTAGCATGCCTCCTTGCTGCTGACAGCTGGGGCTCATCTGATGGATTTTACAGGAACAAAGAAGAGAACTAGGGGAGTCCAGTACCTGTGTGAGTGCAATTGAGCCTTCTTATTAATCAGCAGGAGTGAGGTCCTCCTTAACAGCAACTGTGTTGATAATTAAACTCCATATAATTTTCATATGGACAGTTCTTGCTTTGTGGAGTTCTGATATGCACAAACTTCAGAGCATCACAGTACATTTTAAATTTCAGTTACCGCAGGTATCAAACATGAAAGCGTCACTACTAGCTCTTCAGGCTATAGACAATTATGTAAATAGGAAATGCATATCTTATCCAGTGACTGAATGGGTCACTTCCTCCAAAGTCTTTGGAAATGGTCACTATGCATCTGTTATTCAGTTGATAAATAGAGGACAAAAAGTATACCTTTTTTGTTTCCCAGTGACAGATTCAAGTAGTAGTTTATAACTATGAAAAACTGAATAAGGTAATGTGGGGGTGGTAAAGGAGGAAGAGAAGGAGGAAAGTAAAAGGAAGTACAACAAGGAAATAAAAATCATGCTTTGCTCCTAACTGAAAAAAAGAGGGAAAAGAGAGAAAAGGCTGAAACTATAAAGATAATTTAACATAGAGTTCTAGAATTTTGTGGAGTGTTTTCCTCCAATCTGAAACATTCTACCCTGGAGGGAACTTCCTTAAATCCCAAGAGGTAGATAACACTTAGAAGGTTCAGAAAATAAACAGACACTAGTATTAGGAAGTTCCTAAAACTTAGAAAATGTACAAGACCCTACCACCACCACCATACTACCACCACCATCACCACCACCACCACCAACCACCACCACTACCATCACCACCGGATTATATAAACAGTAAGAAATGCTGGAGAGAAGAGACTCTGTGATGAGCTGAGATGTCTTCGAGTCATGTAGAGAGCTCCAAGGATGTGGCTTTCATGAGTTGTCAACCATAGTTGGTGGACATTTTAATGACTCAGTTGATGTCAGGTCACCTATGCTCCTGTAAATGATTTCTCACCCATGGTCCTGAAATTAACTCCAATAAACTCATCAAGTCATTAGGCTAGACTTTTGTGAAATTGTAACTTTAGTCTGGTGAACAGATATTTGTTCATGACTCCCTAGGAAAATTCACACAACCTAGAAGAAATTGCTGGTCATAGGAATATTGACACTACTGCCTTTTTGGGAGCCCTTTGGTCCTAAGAGCATAGTCAAGACAAATTTATTGACACCAGTGATGAAAGTGTTTATAATGAAAAGATAAAACTCTTCTAGGTCAGTGGCTTTGGCAAAATTGTACACATTAAAGGAAATTTTGGAGATATCTCCTGACTTTGAAAGGAATATGACACAAACTTAAAGAGGTCTGTGACAACCTTCTAAGGCATAGAAGAAAGGTACTTTCCTCCATGTTTTAAGTTATAAGAAGGCAAGAAGGTAATTACTGTCTAAGCTAGATAAAACAGTTTACAACTAAATCAAGCACCTATCCACAATGCTTATAATCCATTAAACAAATAAACCTTAGTTCTGTTTGTTTTATTTTTCTACATATTTAAGACCAGGGAAAAAATTTTAATGTTTTGACATTTCTCTTAAAGTCAAAGAATGATTCTACTATTTCCCATTAGTTATTGAGATAATTTTACAGTTTCTACCTATATACAATTTCTACCTATATATATTCTACCTATACGGCCATTTTTGAAGTTTGGAACATAATATAAAGTGAAGATTACTTATAGCTCTGTTATGTGATTTAACATTCAAGATAAGTTTGCAACTTGGGGAAGATACAATCATTTTCATTTTGATTTGGTAAACAAGACTCACAGCTATTAAGTTCAAAATACACGGCTAAGTAACTAGTAGGACGTGAATCAGGGTGGCTTCAGCTTAAATGCTTCACTCCTAATAACCCATCGCCTTGATATCAATGCTTCCCAGTTAGTGCCAGTGATACATAAGATACATGATAAAAATGCCATCAGTAATGAGTCCTGAGAAGTCTGCTTTGTGCCACGTTATGCTGATGATGGACCAGAGTTTTCATGTTTCGAGGAGCAGAAGCCAGGTCTAGCATGGCAGATTACTACAGAAAGATTCCCCAGTGGATTTTTGTTGAATTCACTTTTGGGTTGAGGAATTCCTGAATTCTGCTATTATTAAAAGATGGAGTCTACTCTTCTTTCCTTTTGCTAAATCTGGGTTAGCTCTAACCCTGACTCTATTAATTTATATTGATTATATTAATAATGTGGTAGAAGGGAGGTTTCAGATTTTGCTTTCTTCATCTCAGGACATTTTTCTGTTTGGGTGAACTGGGGTTCTCCACTTCATTGTGCTTTGGAATGTATTTTTAGGTAGCAAATTGCTTACTTCAGTAGAAAAGGGAATTCATTGGACAGATGTGGGAGTGCTTGTAAGAGTCAAGGCAAATCTGAAGAACAGAGGCCTCTACCAGGTATCACTCAACAGTCTTACGAGGTACCGCCTTTAGAGGATGCATGTCTCTTCTGGGATTCATGAGATGGTACCTGGGCAGAAGGAAGCTCCAGGTTCACTTAAAAAATTTGTATTTTGCTGGATGTATGCACCACCAGACTGTATATGGATATGTACCACCAGACTATATATGGATATGCACCACCAGACTGTATATGGATATGCACCACCAGACTGTATATGGATATGCACCACCAGACTGTATATGGATATGCACCACCAGACTGTATATGGATATGCACCACCAGACTGTATATGGATATGCACCACCAGACTGTATATGGATATGCTCCCAGAAGGGCATATGAAGGGGCTGTGAATAGGAAGACAGTGACTGCTGGTCATCTCTAAAATAACAACTGTCCAACGAAGTAGCTTCTCTTCTTTGATGAAGATTTTAAAACACACACACACACACACACACACACACACACACACACACACACACACACCATACCACATACACTATACAACATACACACAGCACATACAACACACATAAAACACATCATATACACCACACACACACACACTACACATCATGCACCACACATACACAGACACAATTAAAAGTAAATAAATTGTGAGAAATAAGTGGAGTTTTATGATCACAGATGAAACATATAATTCAATGTATGAAAGCCATTGCATCTCTGACTCAGAGATGGATAAATAAAGGTTAAAAGGACTTTACGGCTAAGCCCTTATTTCATAGGAGAGGTGAATAGGCTAAGGGTAAATTGAAATCATGGCAAAAACCAATTCTAGAACATGGCTCTTTGGTAGAAAAACACAATCCATTGAGTTAGCTGGATGTAGAAGAGATGAAAAAAAAATGGAGGTGGTGTACTGGAAACGCGTATTCTTTCCTTTTTTGGGAATCCTATCATATACTGGTAGGGAAGATTCTTTGAGGCACCCAAAGAATTCTTCTCTACTCAAAGACTCTTTAAGGTTTGTTGACCTCTATGTCTTCTCTTCAGGCCTCCAATACAGCATCTCTTTTTTTCAGTCCTGAATGCATTCAAGAGTATGTGTCAGGCAGTGATGCTTTGGGTTAGTCTAACACTGAAAACCAGAGGTAACTTTCTGAAGTCTAGAGCAATGCTCTATCAATACTCAAATTCTCTTATAGAGTCAACATAGAGACAGCTGTATAGTGTTTTCAGCATCCTGATTTTTAAAGGATATTTGCATAAAAGTGGCCTCTTTTCCTTGTCAGCTTCTGACAGGTCCCACAAGCTCTCCCAAAGTCTCAGAACTGCTAGTGAGTTTCATACATTGGACTCCATCCTGAGTGCTTATGGGAGCTGAGAAGAAACAACTAGAGAAGCTGAAACTCCATTGGAGTATGGCTAGATCCTTGTTATTAATGAAAGCCCATCGCAAGAGATCAAAACCAGGGTAGCAATGAGCAAAGAACACATTACATTGAAACAACCATGTAGGGGCTGCAGAGATGGCGCCCTGGTTAAAAACACTTGTAGAGGACCCAAGTTCTATTCCCAGAACCCACACTGGGTGTTCCACAAATACCTGTATCTATAGTTCCGAGGGATTCGAGTCCCTCTTCTGACTTCCAAGGGCACATGCCTTACCCCCTGGCATCCGACTGACATACACACACACACACACACACACACACACACACACACACGCACTCACGCACACGCACGCACACATGTGCATATATTTAGAAAATAAATCTTTCTAAAATTGCTAGTGATGCTTTTTGTTGTGTTGTTCAGTATGTATCCATTATTAAAATGTGGTTAAACGCTCTAAAAATTTAGACCGACATATGGTACTATTAGATGATAAGAAAGCATGGGGAGTGGGCAAAAGGACATATGGACATGAAAGAGGAAGAAGGGAGAAGGACCACGAAGGAAGAACAGAGGCAATAGAAGGTGGAGGAACAGAAATCACAGAAAAAACACTTTATTCAGATATATCTTAATGGTATCTAACACAGGATGTATATTGACTTAAAAATTAAAAACATTTTAGAAAGTGATCTTTGTATCTAAGGGACCAACTCTGCTTTCCCTAAGGCTTGCTGTCTGTAGGTTGTTTCGATGTGAATGAATAAAACCAGGACTCATGATTTTAAAATAAGGGTCCACCCTGGGAAATGTGGGAATCACAGTTGTCAACAGGGACTGCTTTGTGGACTCCCCCCCCCCCCACTCTGTGTTTTTTGAAAGACATGGTTTTTGATGTCCCTGCCATGGTTTTGCCTCCTCTAGAAATAATAGCCAGGGTTGCCGTTATTTGTGATAGGAGAGTCTGCAGAACGGATGTTGGCTTCAAGGTAAAGGTTTTGGCAGATCCGACGCCATCTCATTGGTTACAAAGCCCTCCTGGAAGGCGAGCAATTATTCAGCTTGCACTGCACAATTAAGTAAACAATTCATTCTGGCTCTCTATTGATCCTCCCGTGCAGAGGGATGGGGTGGCTTGGGAGATTGCAAATGGGAGCAGTAGCCTTTTCCCTGGACGGAGGTGGTTTGGAGCGATTTGTTAGGGTAGTAACTACATCGTGCCTCCATCTGATGGCTGGGCAGTGACCCGTGGGAAACAGACTGGGGTTTTGAGGCCCATGGAGAGGCGGTTACATCTCAGCATCCAGGATCCCAGCTGGCAGAAATATGTGAGGATTATACTGATATGATTCTATTCAGTTTGTGCTTTAGTGAAAGTCGTATCTTAAAAAACCCTCTTTGTAGTAAAGTGAGCTCCCGTGTGTCTCTTTGTGGGCTCTGAGGGATGGTCTCCTCCACACTGTCTGTTTAGCCCACGTAGCCTACTCACTGTGGCTTAGAGGTTTTAGGTATCTCTAGGTTAATTAGCTTCTCTGCTTTCTTGCTTGCATTTGTGACTGTCAACGATAGTGTATCTATTCAGGGCAAATGGTTTGAGGAAATCTAAAACTTGGTTTCAGGATTCTGTCTTATACTAGCAGTATATTATGGCACAGCCTGGTAGTCTTAGGCTGGATGAGGGTTCTTGTAAATAAAAGTTGTGTTTATAATCTGAAAAGTGCTGTTCATGGGCCTGGAGAGAGCACACTCCACTGGCTCTCTCCCCCCTTCCCAGGGACCTGGTTTCAGTTTCCAGCACCCACATGGTGGCGCACAATCTTCTGTAACTTCAGTTCCAGGGAATCTAACGCCCTCTTTTGGCCTCCACATCACCAGCCATGGGGCACATACATACATCCAGAAAACACTCATATGCAAAAAATAAAAATAAACAAATCTTTTAAAAAGAGTGCTTTTCAGGTTAAGCTATTTCTTAATCTGAGTATGGCATGCTAAGCTGACTGACTCTCTGCATCTCTTCCAACATTTGCTTTTTAGTCCTAAAACATAATTTAACAATCATTTCTTCTACATACTCTTTCACAAATATAATCACACCACACACACACACACACACACTTACTAATTTGGCTGCTTTTTCTAATTGGAAAAAGTAAGTAATCTGGACCCAAACTTCAGATAGATACCTTTTGAAAACTTATTAAAGGTATATATGATATATATGTGTATATGTATATACATATATATCATTCATATATAAGCATATATGAATATGTATGAGATATTGATATATGAATATGCATGAATAGTATTTTTCATTCATTCATTCATTCATTCATTCATTTGTTGCTAGTCTATCATAGTTAACAATGAACTTATATATTTTGCCAAGTTGCTACTTGCTAGGATTTCTTTGAAGACTCAACACTTGTTGCAATTTAGAAATATAAATACATCTTAAAGTGTCTAACACAAGCTAGGAAGCTTGCTGTGTATAGGTGAGGACAGGAATCTATATCTGAGCACCAATCTGTGCACAGGTGTGGCACCTGTTATCTCAGAGCCTTCAAAGCTAAGATAGGATCCCTGGAGCAAGCTAACTAGCTAGACCATGCCTCAGTAAACAAAATGGAAAGGGACTAAATAAGACATTAGCAAACATGGGAACATGCAGACACACACAGACATACCACACATATATATGTGTAACGGACACTAAGCTTCTCTTTAGAACTTGGCAAGCTGTAGCAAGCCTAGATATTGGAAAACTAGGCTCCTCTTTGCACCAACCCACACATCCCTAATATTTAGTTTGGATCTAAGGATTTTCCTGAGGATTGGACATTGCTATAGTTTATGTCTGACATATTCTTTAAAGGCTCATGTATTAAAGATTCAGCCCTCAGAATAGTTCTATTAGGAGGTGGCAGAAGATTCCAAGGTAGGAGGCCTGGTAGGAGTTTTAGATCACTGGGGATATGGCTTTGATGGGGACTGGGAGATTTCTCTTTGTTTTGAGGTCACAATATAGGCAAGTAGATTTGCTTACCCGTATGACATGCTGCACCACCCCAACAACGGGCTCAAGGGCAATGGGGGCCAAAGGCTGGGATCTTTGGAGATTCCAAACAACCTTTCATCCATAAATGTTGACTATAGCAGTCATGTGACCTAGAAACTACTAACATGTATGCCTCTTGGGGTGACACAACCTGGGTCTGAGATCTCTGGATTCTTATTTGCTCGTGGTGAGCAACCGAGAAAGACCCAACTATTTATTGATACAGGGTCTCTTGTTGAGCCCTGAGCTTGCCAATTTGGGCTTGTATTGCTCTATAGATCTCTTGGTTCTCTGTCTTGAGTGCTTTGATCATCAGTGACTGCTACTTATGATTTTTACATGGGTTCTGGGGTTCTGAACTTTGGTCCCATGTTTTCCTGGCCAGCTCCCCAGCCCTGGACCTACCGATTCTGCTCCTCCCTTTCACTGTGTGTCACTGAGCAGATCATAAACTCATTAGCTAACTAGTATGGTGGAAGCTGGGGGACCAGGATGCTACATAGTCTAGTCGTGTTGCATCTGCTTGTGCTTGTGGAGAATTTACAAAGTGGTGGCCTCTAGGGAAGCCTATGGTTGTCAGATGTTGAACAGAGTGTCCCAGAGTGTCATCTTGAAGCACCTCCGTCCATGTGGGCCCACCAGTTGAGTCCAGGGGTTGGTGTGGGCTGTGAAGGCTGAGATGGAAGGAGTGCTGGTGGGTCCACTGGAGAGAATGTGGGTGGCCTTTTAGTAGTAGATAGAATTTCTGTAAAGGCAATACTCACTTTCTTGAAGGTAGTCGTGATGATTGTTTCTAAAGATGATCATGGTGAGCTGGAAAGATGGCTCAGTGGATAAAGGTGCTTCGTAACAAAGCTGACTACTTGAGTTCAGGATTTCACACGATGGACACCAGTTCCTGTGTGTACACACACACACACACACACACTCACATGCTCTTAATTTCTTAGGGGTTCCCATAGCAGCAGACTATTATGCTAAAGAATAATTTTGAAATGTCTTTACTATCTCTGTAGAAAAATTAAAATCACTGGAGAGAAACAGTGAAATGGTAGACTTGGGCTTTTCATCTTTTCCCTTTCCCTCTTCTGTCTCGCCTGCCAGTCCTTTGTCTGTGGACACGTAAGACTGGAGGTGATTTGGGGAGGTGGAGATAGTGGCTGTCTCCTGTTTCTTGTGACATAATGAAATGCCAAGAATTTTCTCATGTTGTCTCTCGATTAAGGTTTATTACCTAAACTGCAAGGTGTCACTTAAATAGCAAACTGAATAGAAGAGTTAAGTTGGATCTTTCTGTTGACAAGAAAATTATCCACTCCCTCTCAGGAACTCACCACTGAATTATAGAACCCAGTGGGACATTTTTTTTTTTTCAGCTCTTTTGGAGCAGGCTATGTTAATTCTTTTTGAAAATTGTTTTAGAAGAATCTTGTTGGGATGATAGCACTGACTCACTGGCTCACAAGGAAGTTGGCTTGATTTTTATCTCCCAATATTGGTTATAAATGTTTTTATTTCACTCAGTGGACAAAGCCTTTGTAAACTTATTTTCTGTGGCAGACAACTATCTGAACAGGTACATTGTATATTACAATGAGCTAAGTGATATTTGGGGAAAGTATTACCCAAGTCGAGCTGGTCATTTTGGATATGAAAGCGTGAAATCAAGTCAGAGGAGTAATTTCTCTTTCCACACTTGACATTTGCAAGGGCCATGGGCCCTGGGAAATAACTTAGTGTTAAGAAGAAAGTGTTTCGGTTGGCTATCTTAAAGCAAACAAAATTAGTTTTAGCTTTAAAGCTCTCAAACTAACATCTCCAACTTGCACAGGCTGCCCATAATTTTAGGAAAAAGTGGATAGCTTTCAAGTCAGATTGTTTTCTCTGTGCATGTGTGAAAGCCATTTATAGCTCATGTAAAATTGGCCTTCTGACATAAGCAAATGTATTTATAAAGCTTGGAGACCGAAGTCGGTATGAAAGACTTCAAAGCTGTGTCTCCCTGGGAACTGGAGTTTAGTCCACCCATGTTCCTGTGAGATGAGCACCAATTTGAAAGAAACATTTTATGCAGATTTCTTTCTGAATTTGTGCCAAAATAGCTTTGTAAAGGAGAGTTAAAGGTAAGTGCTGGTGGATTGAGGAGCAGGAAGCCTCTGGTACCGAAATGTCATTTGGAATGGGAACATTAGGATTAAAATATGATATTTTACATTTCTCTTTTCAGTGTTCCCTCTATAAATTCATAGTCTGCTCCTTTTTATGTTGAAAGGGACCTGGGATTGGATTTCTAGAATGTGGTGGAGAAACTTATGCAATGAGATCCGTAGACTTAGAAAATAGAGACATTTACATTTTAATACCGATTTCATTGCTATTTACAGCTTAGTAAACGAAAGTGGCGCCACTGTGAACTAAATAATGGTATTATTTGAACCGAATTAAAGCTTATTTTTAGTTCAAGTTTGTTTATTTATTTTCAGCAACATATGTTGAGATTAAAATCCCTTCCTTGTTTCTTCCCCCAACCCCTGTCTCCCTTTGTCTTGCCCACCATATTCGTCAGTTAAAAGAATTTGTGCAAAAATTTATTCTTCGGTTTGCATTAGACTGCCACATGTCTCTCCCCAGTGACTGGAGGAAGGGGGGGGGAGAGATTACTAAGATACAGATGCTTGGCTGCTGGTGCACAACATCTCGCTTCCCACGTCACATGCTACCTCCTCATACCTAGTTCAGCTGGCAAAACTCTGTGACCAATGAACTCCTGCCTTGGCTTATTATTAACTGTCTGATTTTGCGTGTCTAGCTTTTCTGAGTCACACTGTCTTATATATCCGGATGACGATCAACAAAACCTTTTCTTGGTCCTCCATACTCTGTATTTTCTTGGGTCTATTTCTGGGAACATCTTACCATAGTATGTGTCCTACATAACTGACAGATTAGTGGGGAATTTTACCTATGTCTCAAAGTCATGGAGAAGTCACCCTGAAGTCTGATGCTCTCCAGGGTCTTCATCCAGACACACGGAAGTTGCATCTGTCTGTCTCTCTGTTTCCCTCCTGCTTTTTCACTATTCTTACTACTCCCATTTAGCCTTACTTGTCATTCACACACTCAGTTGTTCTTGCCTCTAACTTCAGTCTCACTTCACAGTGACTTGACTAGACCATAGGCAAGTGAAGTTGCCCTTATTAAAGCTCCCCACCGCTTTCCCATTTTCTGCAGGATAGGGAGTGCTCTCTTTTGACTACTCCCCTTTCCACCACACCGTGTTCCATTTGTAGCCTCCGGCAGATCCCTCTGGCATGCCAAACTTTCCCTCTTACCTGGAAACACCAGTGTTCTATCCAAAACACACCCTGTTTTGCTTTCTTTCACACGCACAGAGCTTTCTCTTCCTGCACTTCTCAACTCTCCAGAGAGATCACCCAGACTAAGCAATTCTCCCTCTCTTTTTCTTTTTCTCCGTCACTTTTTTATGTCTTTGGCTCTCATTTAAGGTTGTCAAGTATGAACCTTTATGAAATTCAGTTCTGCAAATCTTATAATGGGGTCATTTCCCTATAACTGAGCTTCACTCAGCTCATGAATCCTCATGTGAGTTGAGTTATAGCTAAGTTAAACGGCCTTAGAGTTAAATAACACAGTGGCCAGAGGAAAAGTTTCATCAGTTCAAGATGGATCCAGATAACTCTGGATTTTCTATATTACTGTTTGGTAAATGTTCTGTCAACAGAAATCTCTCTATCTCTCTCTCTCTCTCTCTCTCTCTCTCTCTCTCTCTCTCTCTCTCTCTCCCTCCCTCACTCCCGCCCTCCCTTCATTCCTTCCTTCATTTTTCCCCAGGAAAATTAAAATTGAGGTGAGAAGCTCATGCTGGTTAGTTTTTGTCAGCTTTATATAAGCTAAGGTCATCTGGGAAGAGAACACAACACCTTAATTGAGAAAAATCCCTCCATGAGACTGGCTTGTAGGAAAGTCTGTGGGAGCATTTTCTTGACTAATGGTTGATGTGGGAAGGTCAAAGCTACTGTGGGTGGTTCTATTCCTAGGAAGGTAGTCCAAGGAGGTGTAAGAAAGAAATAAGCGCCTAGGAACCACACTAGTAAGCAGCATTCTTCCTTGGCTTCTGCTTTAGTTCCTGCCTTCAGGTTCCTTCCTTGAATTCTTGCCCCGACTTCTTTCATGATGGACTGTAAGATGAGAAAATCCCTTTTCTCCCAAGTTGCTTTTGGTAGTGGTGCTTATCATAGCAATAGAAAGAAGCTAACTAAGACAGTGCTGATGCTTATTCTGAACATCAGGAGAGAGGTGTCTAATTTGCACCATTGTCTGTCATCAACGGCCCTGGTTGAGGTGTATTAGGATTGAATAGCCTTCTTCCTCTTCAAAATTCTGACATTGAAATATAAGACAAAAGAAGAAGGCACCTGAAGACCAAAATAGCTTGACTCTCATTAGTAAAGCTGATATTAGACAATGCATGTTATATCTGCAGGCAAGTGAATTTGCTCATCACCACTCCAACCTGCAAAAATGTTCCCAAAATAGTCTCCAACAGTAAATGCTCAAGTTATTTTAATTAGAAAAGAACAATGGGTGTTTTAATCTTTATTCTCCATGTGTCTCCATTTGGGCTAGTTTTGGTACAATTTTCTCATACAATTTTAGTTATTTATCATATATACTTGCTATTATATAAAATAATTTTATTGTATAGTTATAATATACACATATATCTTCAATTAGTCTATATTATGAACCTTGTAAATAGTTGAATGAATGGAACCATTTACCATACTGAATGTGTTTAAAATTTAACTTTGAATCAGAAATATCAGGGAATGAGAATTATTTTTTAGATGTTTATTTGAATTTTTCTCTCCCTCTCTTCATCCTCCATCCTTCCCTTTAGAAAAGAAATGTGCCATTTTATGCTTTCTACGATAGGTACCTTTCAAGATGAGCCTCTTGATGTTAGTATCTTGAATAAAGTCCCTTTGCTTTGAGTGTAGGCTGGACCTGTGGCTAGCTTTCAGCAGACACAATATGGACAAGTGATAGATCTCACTTCTGACATAGAAACAAACTATGGCTTCTGTCTTGGAATCCCTCGTCTTTCTGTCTGAGGGAAGGCAATTGCTGCAGTGTGAGCTACCCCTGTGGCACAGAACTGAATCCTCCTATGAAACAGCTCCCGAGAAACTACATTTTGCCAGTTCACTTGAGTGATTTCAGAAGTAGACTCTCCCAAGTTGGCTCCTTGCTAAGTTTGCTTCAATTTCTTGAGGAATCTTGAGCCAGGGATCCCCAACTGAGCTGCACCTTTCATTTCTTGATTAAAAAAAAAAAAACAGTGAGTTTTAAACCACAACGTTTTAGGAACCATGTATTTTATTTACAAAATAACTAGTTTTAATTTTAATGACGTAATGATAGCCTAACACTTAATAGGAAAGGGAGAAGGGAACAAAGAGAGAGGTGGCTCTCAGAATGGCCCCACAGTGTCCTTTGTAATATTTACAGGCTAGAAACAACCAGGACACTTGTTGGATTGTTGTAGGAATCATGATTTCATGTTGTCTTGGAGAATGAGGTCTTTGGGGGAGAAGGCAGACAACTGTGGAGGGATAATTAGTTGCCTTTTAACCGCATTTATTGTTCAGTACACTTGCCTGGGTTAATTATTGCTCCTTAAATGAGGAGGACCACATGAGAATCTAAATAATCACAGCACACATGATTGGAAAAAGTATTGTGAACGATGCTTGCAAAAGAAAATCCTATAGAAATGAGGCCCAGCAAGTCTGAAAAAGATGACTAAGCCAGTTCAATGGTTTCAGAATGGCTAGGTCAGCAAACTGACACCCTGGGCTAATTTCTTTAACCTTCAGAGCTATTGCTGTATGTTTTGACTATTAGTGTAGTGTGTGGAGAGGCCAAGAAGATCTCATCGTTATTGTAGCTAGACCCTGGAATAAGGTAATGCACCAAAGAAAGGAAAAGCAGAGTGAACATGAGCATATCCTCTGGAGTCAGATAGGCAGGACTTGAATTTAGACTGCATCAGGCTAGCCTAGTGTACTTTGGCACATTGCTTAACCTATTTGAGTCCAAGTTTTCTTAATGTTAAGATCATCATAATAAGATATATTATAGACTAGGCTGTATGGCTTGCTCTTATCATCCCTGTACTTAGGAGACTAATGCAGGAGGAGGGTATCTTTATATAGCAAGATCCTGTCACAATAAACAACCAATAAATAGATAAAAATATGCCATGGAACTTGGCATATAATGGAATGTTAGCTATTATTAAGTAGTCACACTATAACACAAATACTAAGTATGTACACACATAAAGTAATATACAATAAATACTTATTTGCACCTTTCCTACAACTCTCTAAAAATCTAGTCCCTTGTATTTTCTGAATATTTTTGTTTGTTTGTTTGTTTGATTTAGTTTTTTTTTTTTTTTTTTGGAGGGGGATTCCTCTGTGTGGCCTTGGTTGTCTTGCAGCTTACTCTGTAGACCAGGCTGGCCTCGAACTTATAGAGATCCTTCTGCCTCTGCCTCCTGATCATAGGTGTGTGTCACCACTGCCCATCCTCTGAGTTCTCTTATAGCCCACTGGACAACAAGGCTGGGAGGGTGCAACTTTTGCTTACACTTGTTACTTGGGAAGACCCAACTTTCAACAAAGAAAGAACGAGCTGCTGCCATTGAGATTTCCCCAAGATGGTCCTCACCATCCTCCATGTTTGCAGCAGCCATGTTCATATTCTTAGAACTTGGAAAAGAATAGAAGTTTAGTGTCATCAGAATGATTTGAAGTGTCTTAAAAATGGCCGCGGAGCCAGCTATTTGGCAAATCAGACCTTCTTATCCTCATGTGCCTCCAGTTCATAGGAAAAGATAAAAGTATTGAGTGTGGGGTTCAGCTAGGTTCTTCTGAAAACACTGTGACGAACCTAACTGACCCCAAAGAAGAGAAAGTCTGCCGTGTGGGGAATCGTGCATCAAATATATATCAGGGCAGAGCAAGAAAAAAATTAATCCATGCAAAGTAATGGAAGCACTGGGTACTTTTAATTTTTCAGTGGCCCCCAGGCACCATTATCTGCTTTTTTTTTCTTTCTGGGAAACCACTTATTATGCAGCTATTGGGGGAAAGGGAGCACTCTGGCCACTTTTCTGGGAGCAGTCCAATGCAGTATGGATATTAATTAAATTTATTAAACAAATAACACAGCGACTTGGGGGAAGCAGGGGTCCATCTGCCAGCTCCACAGACAGCTCTCTGCAGAGACGTGGACTGAATGGTAGTTCAAGGGAAGTTGCCTAGCTCAGCAGATGGGCTCTTGTCTCCAGTGGGGGAGATTTGGTGGCGGTCCAACAACTCTTTTTCCCCTCCAGGTTTTTGTTCCTTGCAACTGTGATTGAAGAAGCCCTTCTCTGTCTTTTCCCAGCCTGAACCTCCCTCCCACCCACCCCTCCCTTCTTTGTTTATGTGAGCAATGTTTAAATCTGAGTGATTTGTTCGAGAAGCAAGTCCCGGATGATCTCATTTTGTGATGTGCCCCAAAGCTCATGCAGAAAATAATTAGGAAGATGTAATCCCATTGACTGTACATCCACTTGTGTATACTGCTGCAGCCCGGCCCTGTGTCCTGGAAAAAAGGCTGTGGACCAATTTGAATTTGCCCAGAATCCCCATCTTCTGCACTGGGAAGTTTATGATTCTGAGATGTAGATGTGTATTATTCTTAAAGTGGTTCCTTTGATTTCTTTCTGACCTTTGTGACTTTTAAACTGTGTGTGTGTGTATGTTCATATGTGTGTGCATGTGTGTATGTGTGTATGTATGTCTGTGTGTGTGTACATGCGCACATGTGTGTGTATGTATGTTTAAGGATTATTGTTCATGTTCTGATGGCAAGCATCTGTTGAGGTGCTGTCCATTGGTGCCTCCACTGCTGACGGTAGTGGTCTGTTCTGTCTTCTAGAAATGTGTTTTCCGCCTTTTCCCCATATCTCTGCAGCAAGAGAGTGAGTACTGAGGAACCACTTTGCTCTCAGTTGTTTAGTGCTTCTCAGCATTTGGTGTGTTTTTGACTCGAAGTATATTCTGATAAAATGTAGGTTGATATAAATCTCCCCACCACTCCTTCTCTGTCCTCAAACTACTGCCAAGACCATTTTACAGAAGGATCCTGCATCTCTGACAATGTCCCTTTATGTGGAACCAATGTCTCCAACAGGGAGCCACACAAACCTTTCAATCAATTTTTGTGTCCTGTTGACAACAAAAATTTGGACTAAATAGATACCCCCCTCAGGCTGAGTCCTGAAATACCCTTGCCTTAGAGAGATAGAGATTCTGGCCAACCTATCAGTGGACATATTTGCCAGACATAAAGAAAGCCCTCCAATCCAAATGGTCTCCCTTCCTCTCCAACAAACCCACTGTGCTGTGCCAGCAGAGGCCTCAGCTGTTGCAGAACCCAGAGATAAGAGTAGATAAATTCAGAATTATGGCTTTCCCTAAGGTGTATTGAGCTTTAGAGAGATAGAGGACAAACTTATAATTCTGATCGTGAGTACTAACAGATGAACCCATCTTTTGAAGTATAACAGAATCTTAGCTGGCAAGCCTGTGGTCAGTTCTGGCCTGGGAAAACAGTTCTGTGGTTAAAGCTCCCACTCTGAAAGTGGGAGGACCAGAGTTCAGTTCCTCAGGAACCCATGTGAAGCCTGTGGGTGTGGTGACCTGCCTGTAATTCCAGCCTCAGAAGGCAGGAATGGGATCCTCAACAATATCAGCAAGCTCTGGGTTTGATTGAGAGACCCTGCCTCGATGAATAAGGTAGAAGGGCCATTGAGGATGATGCCTGATATCAACCTGGGGCCTTGCACACTCACACACATTCACTCACCTCCCACACACATGCAAAAAAGTGTATACTACACACACACACACATACATACATACACACACACACACACACACACACACACACACTACATGTGAATGGAAATAGAATGATCAGCTCATTTCTGCTGTAACAAAAATAATCAACCAGTCTTTCCTTGAAATTGGTCTATGCTTCCAAAACCCAACTCAAAATGGAGTCTCACTGGGCCTTAGCTGCTGTTGTCAGTGCCACCCCCACCTCCCCTAAAGCCAAGTGAATGTTAACAACATGACAAACTTTCAGAACCCAGTGGTTCTTCCACCAAGCCCTGCCATAGGTTATTGTTTCTAAGAGTCAACATTATTCTTCAAGTTTTCTTCCTTCCTTCCTTCCTTCCTTCCTTCCTTCCTTCCTTCCTTCCTTCCTTCCTTCTTTCTTTCTTTCTTTCTTTCTTTCTTTCTTTTTTGTTCTTTTCTTTCTTTTTGTTCTTTTTTTTGGGGGGAATTGAAAGGAGCTCTGCTCAAAAGATAACCATGGGGTGGCTGGTGAAAAATATCTGTTTATCTTTGAATCATAGGTGAGCTGCCAATTTATTTCTCTAATTCGTTGGAAGTCAGGAGCTCCAGTGAGTGGAGGGCAGACAGCATTTGAAATTCATAGGCTATTTTCCACACTGTCTACACTGCTTTTCTTTCCACCCTGGTGTACCTGGCTTAATTTTGCTCTCTGATTTAAATCTCAATCTAGTTGCTCTGGCATCTCAATTTAGGGGAAGATTGGACGTTGTTTTTCAAAGGGAATTGCAAGCGTTTCACTCTTGTCTGAAGACAGATTGTGCCTTCTTTCCCAAGGATAAGCCCAGAAATTACATGTAAATCTTGGAGGTTTTATTTGTAGCAGAATGTTTCCAACCCTCACGTTCACACATTAGTGTAAATGAATAAAACAGAGAAGGCAGGAAACACCCCAACAGACAGTGTGCATATTTCAGATTGGCTCCCAGTGCTCGCCTGTCTGCTTGAACACATTGTGTTGACTCTGGAGCTTCACATGCTTTATTGTGGATTTTGTAGGCGATGTGACAATGTGGGACTAAAAGCACAGGAAAAAAAAAAGCTTTTGATCACAAACAATATTATTTTGTAGAAAACCAGAGAGTACCTTTAAAAATTCAATTTATTTTTAAATTTTCCCAAGAAGGGCAAATGCATTTTTAGATGTTGTCTTTACTTTTTCTTCAAGGGTTCAGATGCAAACTGTACATGTTCGTGTGTGTGTGTGTGTGTGTGTGTGTGTGCTTGTATGTGTTCATGCACAAGTGTGTTCAGGTGCAAGTTAACCTTTGTGTCATCTCTCAGATGCCATCTGCCCTCTACTCTTTTTTACAATAGTAGAAATTGTAAATTGGGTCTGTTTCTCAGTGGCTTGGAATTCACAAAGTAGATTAGGCTGTCTGGCCAGTTCTCAGGAGCCCCCCTGTCTCTGCCTTTGCAGGGTTGGAGTTAGGAGCACCCTGCACACCCAGCTTTTTCCATGAGTTTTGAGAGTCTTACTCGGCTCTCATGATTGCACAGTGAACACTTTATTGATTGAGTCACCTCCTCAGCACTCCAGTGCAAACATTTGAAATGTTCAGACTAGTGACTCCTCTGCGTGCTCACTCCCCAGGTGAACATTTTACAAAGGAGTCACATTTGGGAGTGCCATCGCTGGCTGTCTCCAGGATTAAATCCTCAGAGCTTACACTTTGTGGTACAGGAGGGAGACTGACTAAGACAAGGCCTGCTAGGTTGTGATGGAAAATACTGACATTTGACAGCTCAGGTCCTGAGATAAAACAGAAAGCCTGCTATCAGATTTTCTGTTTTATCTCAGTGTTATTTAATCAGTGCTTTTCAATTTCATCTCATGTGTTGGGATCTCTTACTTTGTAGTGATTTGGAAACTGCCTTCAATTCCTTCAATTCTTTTAGAGAGGTTCAGGCCTACGTACTTGCCTGCTTTCCTGCCTCCCTCATTTTCTCCTCTTTCCTCTTCTCTATGGCTCATCTTTCTGTTTTTCTTTGTGTAATATGTGTATGAGTGGTGTGTGTGTGTGTGTGTGTGTGTGTGTGTGTGTGTGTGGTATACGCATATGTGCATGTGCACAGAGGTCAGAAGAGGTTATCTGTTGTTCTGTTTTGCCACTCTGTCTTACTCCTTTGAAATAGGTTCTTTCATGGAACCTGGAGCTGGGCTGGCTTCCAGCAAGCCTGAGAGCTCCTCTTGCCTCCACCCTCCACAGCACTGGGGTTGCAGGCATTTTAAAATCTTACTTATATATGTGTGTGTGTGTTGGGCACACATGGTCATGATATCAGAGGACAACTTAGGAGAGCTGGTTCCCTCCCACTATATGGGCTATGGGATTGAACGCAGGTCACCAAGCTGGCATGGCCAGCATTGCTGATCATCCAGCTATCTCCTCGGGCCTTGGCATGCTTCCTTTGTTAATACTCTTCAGTTGGTTCAAATTCAAATGTAGAATCGTCTAGTAGGATGCAAATTTATAAGCTCCCTGGTTCAGCTCCTTCCCAAGCATGATGGAGACCATGTTACTCAGCTACATGAAATGGCAAAGTGAGTCCCACATCATCACAGTTTTGTTTTTGTTTTTTGTTTGTTTGTTTGTTTGTTTTTTGTGGTTCTTGGATCTAGCCCAGGGCCTTGCACATGGGAGGCAAGCAGTTGATCACCAAGCTACATCCCCAGCCCTTGAGTTTCTTGAGGTAGAATCATTACATGTAGGCTAGACTGTTCTTGAGTTTTTGATTCACCTTGTCTCTGTCTCATAAGCATTGGGATTACAGGTGTGGACATGTATACTTAACATGAAATTTTTGTTTTTTTTTTTAACATTTGTTCATTCATTTGTTTATTTTACTTTGTGTGTGCATAAGTGTGAATGACTGTACACCATGGCGTGTGTATGGAGGTCAGAGGGCAAATTTAAAAGTTGGTTCTCTTCCTCTACTGTGAGTTCTAGAATCAGACTCAAGCCTTTGGGCTCAGTGGCCATTGCCTTTACCCACCCTGGCTTTTAATTTGTGAGTTTTAAAAGTGCTTTAGATAGTAGTGTTTTTTTTTTTGTTGTTGTTGTTGTTTTTTGTTGTTGTTGTTGTTGTTGTTGGTTTTTTTTTTTTTTTTTTTTTTTTTTTTTTTTGGTTAATGAGCTCAAACTTTAGACTGTGGGATGCTGGGATGCCATAGTTTGTTTGCAGAGGTGGAGATGATGACACGACAGCTTATCTCACTGTCGTCACCATCGCCATCTCTGCGTAAAGCATCTTCAAACACAAAGGTAGTGATGCCCAGTGGCTACCGCCTGGACTCTTACTACCCACTAACCCTCATGCTAAGCATTTTATATACACCATGACATTTAGTTTTCATGGCATATTAATATTCACATTTTAAAGATGAAGAATTTTATGCTCAGGCATGTTAAATAACTAGCTTAAAGTCTCATCTAATTCATTGAAACTAATCTAATCTAAAATTATATCTATCAGCCAGGCTCAGATTTGAAACCCAGACAGCTAACTCTAGAACACTTTCATTAAGTCTCTCTACTTTCGTGTCATCCTGTACACACTCATTTGTAATTTATAACTTACTTAGATCTGAATGGAAGCTACAGATTTTCCAAGTAAAAGCGCAAATAAAATAGTATAGTTTAAAACCAAATAAAAAGATTAATCATGTGTAGCCTTTCAATTTTTGGAAACTGTCCCGTCTTTTCTAACTTTGCACGTTCTAAGTTAATGTTGTCAGTTATTTATTTTTAAGCTGTCTTTTCACTGCTGGAGGAATGTTGGGCCCCAGACAATGAAGTCTCTGGGGGAAGGAGTCTTCTTTTTAATTACTGTTGTGTTTCTGGTGCTCAGTAGCTGTTGGTGTCAAGGACATATTGAGTAACCAGACCAGAGACACTAGAGCTGAATGCATAGGCTGTAGGAGGTGAGCCGGCTTGTGCAGATCAGATATGGGGCCATCCTCATTGACATTTATGACTTTACTACTCTGAAAGAGACAGGAAAAAAGACCTTCCTTCTCCATTTTCCCCTGTGTGATACTTTGCAATTATTATTATTATTATTATTATTATTATTATTATTATTGTTTTGAGACAGGGTTTCTCTGTGTAGCCCTGGCTGTCCTGGAACTCACTCTGTAGACTAGGCTGGCCTCGAACTCAGAAATCCATTACTTTGCAATTATTAATATACTACTGTAAGCCACCTTAAAATGCTTCAAGGAGAAGACAAAATATAAATGGGTTTATTATATATTTATAAAGATGCATATATGCATATGTGTCTAAAATTGTACATTGATTTGCCCATGTGAAGTCCTTTACTGTCTGCTGATCTGAGATGCAGAGAAGGCTGGGCTTTCTCTTCCCATGTGACATGGAAGCTGAGATGGGGAAGAGGGTCAGGCTTCCTGTGTGCCATGAGAACTGTTCTTGATGCTGTGGGATGCTCTTTCTCATCCCAGGGACTGTAGTTTCCAGGCCTTTGCCACCATGGCCCTTCGGAATTTAAAGCAGTCGTCCCCTGAAACTGTCCCAGTCTATCTCCAAAGGACGCAGAAAGAAACATGGCAAGGGCTTTTACTCAAAAACTGTTTACCTTTAACAATCACATGTATCATGATATATGTATTATTTCTCTCATCAGTGAAACCTTTTGGTTCTTATCGGAAATTCTCTATTATGTTTTTGTGCAGTTGACAACGCAATTTACACCTAAATTCAAAATTGTACATTAATCTCTCCTGTTTGTAGAGGGGAAGTAGGTTCAGGGGAGCTAACTGATTTTTCCTCTCTTGACCTTCATTTTATTTGCCTCTCTTATAGCCTCTTCATTTTGAACCTAACCCTCTGGGCTTTGTCTCTACATTTACTAGTTGATACCATTGTGCTCTTGACTAGATGGTCCTGGGTGACTTATTAAAAAAAAAGAGAGAGAAATGTATTCTCACTGTTTTGGAGGTTGAGAAGTCAAAGACCAAGGGACCACCAGGTTTAGAGTCTGCTGCTAAGGGTCTGGTCTCTGTTTCCCACCATAGTGCCCTTCACAATACATCCCCTAGAAGAGCAATGTGGACAGTGTCCTTAATTTGATACAGAAATGGAAAAGCAATGAGAGGGAGCTCACTCATAAAAACCAGGTATTAAAACCACTCCCTGATGGAGCTCCTGTGACCTAAACATCAATTAAAAGTCCCAATCCCTCCTACCCTCAGGAATTGATTTATGTAACACCAGCAAAGCCCATTCTTTATAACAATCATGATAACCACTTAAAATGCAGACTCCAAGGATCCCCACATTGCATTTAATTGTAACTGTAGTTTATAAAGCATCTCCTCATTCTTTCTACAGCAGGAGGCAGAGTGGGAAATACCAGGGAGGAAACTGAAGTGGAAAAGCTAGATGCTCAGAGATGGAAGTAAAAACAAACCAAGCAACAAACTCCAAACCAAATCACTGAGTGGACTTTCTTCTTTACATGTAGTCATTAAAGAGAGACTAACAGTCAGGTGTGAGAGTGGGAGTTAGAGGCAGGAGGATTAGAAGCTACAACCTTCATAGCAAGCTTGAGGCTAGCCTGACAAAAGAAGACCCTGTCATAAACAAACAAATGAAGAACAACTGCTAGATGACTGCCAACTATTCCTAGGTGGAGCCCTTCAGAAAGGGAATCATTGTGGGCCAAGGGACATTGAGCTCTCTGGACCATGTTTCTACTCTCCTTTGTGTGTGATAGTGGCAGTAGGACCTAAGTCCTAGAGCCTGCAAGGTCATGTTCCAACACAGAGGCCCCTGCCCTCTTCTGCTCTAATTTTCACAATTGTATGCAATGTTGTTAATTATTACATATAGAATATAATGTGCTTTGATCATATTGACCCCATTGTCTGCTCTTATCCCGTTTCTCCTCCTGCTGAATCCCCTCTTTTTTCCAACAAGTCCTCTGACTACTTCCATAGCCTTTTGTGCATGTTCCATTGCATTTAACTAGGGATGCCTGTGTGAGCATCGATGAGAACAAGGGCAATTTACCATACTGAGGACTCTGACTTCTACTGTCTCTACAACTCATGAGCAACACTGTTCCATGATAAAATGTTGGTGGTCCCAACCCTGTTCAGTCTTACACAGGTAGTCATTGCTGCTGTAAATTTAAGGGTACAACAGCCATGTCATGCTCAGAAAACAGCATTTCCCAGGGCTCCCTTCTACCTTGCAGCTCATACACTTTTTCTGTTCCTCTTTCTGTAATGCTCAATTAGCCTTGCAGGGGATTGTCTTAGTTATTTTGTTGTTCCTACTGTTGTGATAAGGTACTTAACAAAACCAACTTATAAAGGAAGAATTTATTTTGGATCATAGTAACAGTCTATCATGGTGATAAAGTCCCAACAGCAAGAGGTTAAGGCAGTGGTCATATTGTTTCCACAGTTAAATTAAAGAGAATGATGAACTTGTGTTCTCAGATAATTTTCTTCTTTATATACAGTCTAGGATCCCAGCACAGGGAATGGTGCTGCCTACAGTGGGCTGGTCTTCCTAATTCAGTTAGCCTAACCATGATAATTCCCCACAGGCATGTCAAGAGACCCTTCTTCCAGGTGATTTTAGATCTCAACAAGTTGCCAATGGAGATTAACCATTGCCGGGGTGATAGAGAAGTTCCATTTAGTGTTGAGTGTTCTGCGCACCTCCCGTGTCCCCTTTTCACCCGTGGAAGAGAAACACGAGAGGCAGAATTCGGGTATCACCACATCGAGGCTTTAATCATATCAGCAGACGTGAAAGACCGCGGAAGGGGCAAAGACAGGAAGAGGCACAGCTTAAATACACCCTAGAGTGACATGTTCACTTCTGATTGGCTGTTCACTCATCACCCAATATTACGCCTCGGGATTGGCCAGTGACTTTGGCGCACTTTCTGCCTTTGCAGCTGCGCAGTTAATTGTTTACTAGTGGAGAGGACACGATGTCCGCGCCATCTTGGAATGGCGAATATATCACCGCTGACCATGGCTTCCTACAGTTGAGCACCGAGGAGTCACTTATTCTGTGTCCTTTGATGAGTTATGGATCTGAAAAAGTTGATGTTGAAAGCCCCACTCCTTAAATTTAGACAATGACATTGCTGTAGAAAACAGCGTGAAAACTTATCAAAAAGTCCAAGTAGAGCTGCCATGTCATGCAGCAATATGTCCACAGCAATATGATCAAGAATATGTCCACAGAAACTGGCATTCACATGTTGAAGAGACATCTTGACATAAGCTAGAGTCATCTTGGAAGAGGGAATGTCAGTTGAGAAAATGCCTAAGTCTGGCCTAAGTCTGTGGAGGCATTTTCTTTGATTATTGGTTGATGTACAAGAACCTGGCTCAGTGTGAAGGGCTTCACCCTTAGGCACATGATCCTGGGTTGTATAAGAAAGCAGGTTGAGCAAGCAGGTAAGCAGCACTCTTCCATGACTTTCCTTCAGTTCCTGCCTCCAAGTTCCTGCTTTGAGTTCCTGCCCTTATTTCCTTTAGGAACAGACTATAAAGTATAAGCTAAAATAAACCCTTCCCTTCACAATCTAGTTTTGATTAGTGTTTTATCAACAGAAATAATATTCATTGTAATATGTGTATATATTTATATGTGTGTATGTGTATGTTTGCTACATGAGTATACATTTATGTGTATATATGTATAATATACATATATAGAGATATATTTGTATTGTATGCATTCAGTGTATACATATTCATATATATGTATATATATATATACATATATATATATATATGTATTTATATATACAAGATGGACTCAAGCAGGAGCCACTTGGCCTCACACTTTCCTCTGGCCCAAATCTGGCTCCAACTTTGACCAGATGCTGTCTGCATCTTAGTTTCTATCTTCACAGGGGACTTAGTGAAATGTTCATTGTACACACACATATCTATCACTGTTTCCCAAATGGAGAATGCCCTTCTCCCCATTTCCCCCTCTGTTAGCAAATCCAGAGAGAAGTTGGCATTGAAATCTTCTAATGTGAGCTGAGCATGGCCTCTGTTTATTTAAACCTGGTTCCGTCTGAGTACAAAGCACACTGGTGGAGCCCTTTTAATTTTTCCGTTAGATTTTTAATTCAACTATAAAGACAATTCAAGTGAGAAGCTTCAGCTTGCTGATTTTGTTCTTTGAGTCATTGCACTGTAATTAGCTGAGCTGGGTTTTAAACACAGCAAGAGAACATCTTTCTTGTCTGTTTATGTCAGAAAAAAAATGGCTAATGAGCACTTATCAAAAAGATGAACATTTTTTTTCATTAGATTAAGTAACATCAAAACAGATTCATAATGTACTATTATGTTTCAGCTTGGAAGAAATTGGGTAAAATAGCTAATATCTTCACAGCTTCCCAAGAATGTCTCTGTAAGACAGGATCCGCCTCCCCTCTTCCCCCACACACCTAGACTTCAGAGAAGTGCCCATCGGTGACAACTTTCTGTGTGGCTAAGTGGCTTAAAGGCACATTTTCAAAAGCTCAGGATGACCTTAAAATTATCTGTAGCATGTGAATGTCTGTGAAGCAGGTGTCGTTGCTGGTTGTTGTTGCCTTATGCCACTGTTCCTTGTGACTTGATCATACAGTCCTATCTGATTGCTTTTTAAGAACGATTCATTTTCATGTTCCCACAGCTATCAATCAGAATCCCACCTGGAACACTCAGCATCTGCCTTCTTCCCTGTAGAGAGTTTTGAGTGTTTATGTGGATGGCATTAATGTTTTAACAAAAGATATAACGATGAAATCTGATTTTTTTAAAGAAAACTCATAGTAAAAATATTGACTTAAGAATCTCTCAGCTGGACATGGTAGCTCACACATTTAATTCCAGCACCCGGAAGGCAGAGGCAGGTGGATCTCTACAAGTTGGAGGCCAACCTGGTCTACAAAGTGAGTTCAAGGACAGCCAGGACTACCCAGAGAAACCCTGTTTTGTAAAAACAAACAAAAATAAAAACCAAACAAAACCACCACCACCACCAACAACAACAACAACAACAAGAATCTTCTCACTTAAAAATTCATTTTATCTTTATTTGGATGTATCTGTGTGGTCGCATGTGTATAGGTAGGTGCTTGAGGTCAGAGTGGGTGTTGGATCCTATGGAACTAGAGTTACAGGAGGTTATGAACCATTCAGTGTGGGTAATGAGAACAAAATTACCGTCTTCTGCAAGACCAACAGGTATTCTTAACCACTGAGCCATCTCTCCACCCCCAGAAGTTTCTCATTTTAAATGTATCTTGGATGACACGTTTTTTTAAATTACACATCACAAGTTTGAGGCAGTTTATAGTGGCCTATAGGCATGTTTATGGAGCATTGTCTTGACTGATGATGATGGGGGAGCCCAGCCCACTGTGAGTGACACACACGGGCACAGATGGCCCTGAGGTGTATAAGGAGCTAGTTGAGTAAGTCATCCAGTGCACAGCATGAGTCTGAAGTTCTCCAAGCATTTCTGAATGCTTTATGCAAAAGTGTGCTCCATGATTTTGCTTCATCTGTTCTAATACTAGAATCCACCATGCCTTCAGAGCCTCTGGTTCTTATGGGAGGGGTAATGGTACTTAGAAATTAAAAGCTGGACACCAGGTGCTGCTGGACAGCCTCTGTGTCTATACTGAGTACATATAGGATTGACTCTCTCTCTTTCTCTTCTTCCCTCCCTCCTTCCCTCCCTCCCTCCCTCCCTTCCTCTTGCTTTCTGTCTCATATTCACAAATCCAATCTAATTCTAGACAGTTAATTTTAATCTTTCTCTTTTATGTCTTTAGTTTTAAAAAGATTCGTTTGTATTTATGTGTGTATGCTATGTGGGTTTCTGTGAAGGTGTACCATGACAAGTGACTAGAGGCCAGAGGAGAGTGTCAGGCAGACCCCCAGGAGCTGAGGCTACAATGTGAACAGTGTGAACTGCTGGGTATGGGTGCTGGGAACTGTATTTGGGTCCTCTGAAAGAACTGTGAATGCTCTTAATTCATTTAACCATTGAGCCATTTCCCCAGCCTCTCTGAGTAGTGTTTAAGTCTTTTCTCCAGGTGAGGAATCTGAGTCACACTTCTTTTCAGGTTCACACTTCTTTTCAGGTTCACACTTCTTTTCTGGGTCACACTTCTTTTCTGGTTTACACTTCTTTTCTGGTTTACACTTCTTTTCTGGTTCACACTTCTTTTCTGGTTCACACTTCTTTTCTGGTTCACACCCTGCACTGTTTTTGTTTTTTCACTGTTTTAGGTTTATACTCACACAAGGCTGACCCAGAATTACTAACCCCACTGCTATAAAAATTAATAACTAATGCTTAATATTTGTTAACTGATCATTTTTATCTCCAGACTGTTTAGTCAAAATCATATTTGTATGCTTAGTATTTTTATTTGAAAAAAATCATTGGATTCATTCGCCTTGGTTTATATTTTATGTTGGATTTTACACCTTCCTCTAATGTTAATAATATCATCATCATCCCAAACCAAAATGATTCAAAAAACACCAGCAGAAATGTATACTGCCTTCCCCCCATGTTAATACGCCTTCCTGAGTTTCTGTTTGTAAGTATAAGTAAGTGAACAAATACATTTGCATCCTGTCACCTTGTAGTTCCTTTTAAACACAAGGAGGACATTTTATAGGTGCTCTTTCATACTTTCATTTGGGGAGTTAGGAATAAATAGGTCCTAGACATCATCAGTAGTACAACTTTCCGAGCATTTCTGTGCAACGCTGGTGTGTTTCCTAAGGACATGTTCATAGTGAATATCATATGGCATATGACATGAGATATGACATATGAATATCATCTGACATTTCCTCTCTTCCCTCTCACCATTACCTTTCAATTCCACAGTCTCACGATTACCTTCATGTACTATATGCATATTTTATATTTACATAAAACCTACAATTCCAAGAGACAACCTGCAATGTCTGTCTTTCTGAGTCTGGTTTGTTCTCTTCTTAGCTTGATAATCTCCAGCCTGCTCTCATGCTCCTCCAACAGATGTGATCCGTTCTCCTTTAGGATTGACTATAACACGTTTCTTTATCCATTCATCTTTTGACAGACACTGGGGCTGACTCCAAAGTTTGCCTAGTGTAAACAGGGCTGCAATAAACACTGAAGTGAAGTATCTTTGGGGTCTGATGATCAGACTTCTTTGGACCTATTTTCGGGAATGGCTGTTTTCAGATATGGCTGTTTTTGTTGTTGTTTTTTGTTTGTTTTCTTTTCCTCCACACTGACTTCATAATGTGTGGACTAATTACTAATTTACACTCCTCCCAGTGTTGTTGTATAAGAGTTCTCTTATCTCTACATATTCCCCCAAATTTTTGTGTTGTTGTTATTTTTCTTAATAGTAGCCATTCTGACTGGGGGAGAGAGAATCTGGGTGTTGTTTTAACTTGCGTTTCCCTAATGGCTAAGGATGTTGACCATTTTTTCATGTGTTTATTGTACATTTGTACCTTATCTTTTTAGAACTATCCATTCATCTCATTACCCTGTTTATTAATTGGACTATTTGATTTCTTGGTAGATAGTCTTTTTACGTTTTTAGTATTCCATACATTGTCAATACTATCCATTCATCTCATTACCCTGTTTATTAATTGGACCATTTGATTTCTTGGTAGATAGTCTTTTTACGTTTTTAGTGTTCCATACATTGTCAATTTACACATGTGCACTGTTCTGTACTATCCTCTCAATGTTCCACTGTATCGCGCGCCCCCAAAATCCCTTTTCGCCCGCGAATAAGGACACGGAGGCAGTAATCGGGTATCACTACAGACGAGGCTTTACTTCTTGTAACAGCAAAAGCGGAAAGACGGAAGAAACCGGAAGAGGCTCCCTTAAATACACCCTAGAGTGACGTATTCACTTTTGGTTGGCTGTTCGTTCACCACCCAATATGCCTCGGGATTGGCAGTGACTAATGGCCCGCCTATCAGCCTAGCAACTGCGCAGATAATTGTATAGCCACTGCTAACAGCAGCTTCCTACATCTCCCCCTGTTTAAATTATTAATATGAAACAGCCTTTTGCCTATTAAATGTAGTACCAAATAAGATTCGAACTCAAACCCGATCAAGCAAACTCCATCTTGGGGGGGAGTAAGCGATCAAGAGCTTATAGCCCGAAGATTTTTTCCTTACCCTTCCAGGTGCAATGGAGACCAGTCCTCTGGGTGCACGGGCTAAGGAAATATAAAGAGAATTGACACCCATCCCTGTGCAATGGAGCATATATATAGCTCCCAGGAGTGCGAGGGCTGTCAACCTGTTATTAGGTATCACAATTATTTAGGCAAGAGCTGACTGGACAAGACTTCTCATCTATCCCAGTGCAATGGGCCGAACCCCTGGTGTGCATAGACTGAGAATGTCTCTGTCATAGGCTATTTTCCAGCCTAGATCGTCAAATTTCAGGGAGGGATGCTTGCTCCAAGGTTTGCGAGTGCTTAGGCTTTAAGCTACCTTGTCACTTATATTGCTGGGCTTTGAGCTTACAAACCAACCATTTATGAATACTAATTCACATCATAGAGCTGTATATCAAGTAGGCCTATTTCCGCTCTTTAGAAAGAAAGAAAGAAAGAAAGAAAAGGCAGAAGAAATTTATTTTTAATAAGTAAAATCTCCACGGGAAACAGGCTCCATCCACACTCCATCAAGGCTGGAAATCCGGATTTGCAATGGCTGCTGTATCTGGTCCAATTTCCCATTTCACTTTCCTTTTAAATAAGCAGAAAGATCATGGCTTTAAGTAAATGCATCATTCACAAATCTTAGAGGTGTAACACCTGGATGTGGGGCTGTTGACACAGCTTATTTAAGCCACATCTGTGAGCCCCTTCACATGGGCTAGAGCCAATCAACTCTCTGATTGACCAAAGTATATTTTAAGTCTCTATAATGATGTATAGAGATGGGCACAAAGGTAGGCACATGCACAACCAAGGCTAGGTCTAGTGATCCATTCTAGCCTTGTGCTAAAAGCATGTAACATTCTTATAATCCAAGATATCAGAATTATTCTGAAGGTTGGATAACATAAAGAAAAATGAAGGGTCTACACACACCAACACCGGTTGTGTAGATGTATTTCCAAAACACCTTACTAATTTTTAATGTTATTTAAATGGCTAGAGATATTAAATCTTGTAGCCGAAACATTTTGCACTTTATGAAACATATTTAACAAGACAAAGGTAGATATACCCCTTTTTTAACATTTAAACAGTGACTACAACACATAAATTGTGTTGAAGCAAGATAAACTCAAGAAAATATATATATGATTTAATTTAGGATTTACATCCCTTTGAAAACATTAAACAGAGGTTTTAAATCCTCTTATGGTAAGCTTAAAATGAGGTTTTAGTCAAATAATATCTCTTAACAACCTTTAAAAATTATTGAGAGTAATTTAAGATTAAAGTAAACTATTTTTCTTTGCATGTACATTCATAGGCCAGAAGATGGCGTTAGATCCTCACCACAAATGGTTGTGAGACACCACGTGGCCGCTGGGAGTTTAGCCTTTATATTTTAAATTAAGTCCAGCCTTAATGGCTGAGTTATTTCTAAAGTCAAATTGACTCAAACATTGAAAGACACTGTCTTTGAATACCTTTTTTTGAAGTAACAAGTATTTTAAAAATTTTAAAAGCTCGCTATATTGAAGCGATAGTTTGTAGAAAAAATTTTCTTTAGAGAAATCCACTAATAAGCTATAATATACACCAAAGGATTTAACCTCTTACCCTTTTGTATTAAAGCAACAAAATTTGTATATATATGTAAAGTATAAAACATTACCCATTTTTTAAAGCAATTATTTTTTAACAAATATTGTTTCATGGGCTCTTAAACATTATGAATAAATTTATTATCTGTAAACCTTTTACCTTTACCAGAAATGTAAAGGAATGGTATAAAAATATTTTTTATGTAAACATTTATTGAAATGGTAGCTGGATAAGACAAGTTAGGTTGTATAAAACTTAAATTTGAACTTTATTTTGGATTAATTTAATAACCAATCTTTTTGTTCCATGAGAATATCGGATAAAAGCCAATTTTATTCTCTAATAATTGTAACACATATTAAAGGAATCTAAGGCATCTCATCCTCAACAATTCCAAATACAGAGGAATTAAAACAACCTGAACCATATTCTATCAGCAGGCACAGCTATACTCATGGAGGGAAGCAGATATAATTTTAATTTCTGCAGTACAATCATAACCTTTAGCCCACAGACTGTTGTAAAATCTTTGGGTCTTAGGTTTACCCCTCCTCTCACAAGAAACAATGAGAACAAAAGACAAATTCCCTTAAGCACATTTCTAGGGCCTGGTCTGAAGACCCAGAACAAAAGGAAATGCTTTGCACCCGGGCTTCTACAGGCAGTCTGCATTGTCTTAATTCAAATGTAAATGCACTTAACCTCCCTCTGCCTGCCTGCCTGCCAGTTTAGGTGCAGTCTCGAACTGAGAGATTTTGCCTTTATTTAAAACCTTAAATTTGAACTAAAAACCTCTGGAACAGTTTAAGATTTTACCAAATCCCACATCGATATACTCAGCCAAAAATGGCAAGGGAGTCAGAGCCGAAATCTTGTAATCCAGCTTCCTTCTTTCTGATCCTGCGACGGCTCCCGCTCCTGCAGCCGCGTCTGTACCACGTGGGGGCCAGCGACTCCAGGCCGCGCTCCGCCATCGCTCCGCCATTTTGGCTGCAGCAGCCACGTGGGGACCCAAATTAAATTGTTTCCACCTGTGAAATAAACACAAACAGCTTCCCACCCCGGGCCACAGCACGCTTCTAGGCAATTTTTCAGTCTCCCGTTCCCACGTTTCGCCGCTGCGAGCGGTTTCGCAGCTGTTGCGCGCGGTTCCGTCTCTGTGGCGCGCGGTTCAGTAAAAATCCCTTGTTCCATCACTGGCATCTGTTCTAACTTGTGCCTCCCAAGTGCTGGGATTAAAGGCGTGAGCCACCACTGCCCGGCTTCCTCTGTCTGCTGGACTGCAAGCCGCGCAGACGCCTCTGTAACTCGTCTGACCCAGGCCCTGTCGCAGCGTCTCTGTTCCCACAGCCCGAGCCGAGAAGCACGGCCGGGGACCCTCGAGCCCGAGCGAGCCGCTGGCTCCGGCCGAGGTCGGTGGGGCTGGGCTGAGTGACTTAAGATTTTAGCACAAGCGGCTGCTTCCTCTTCGGAGCTGCCCAGTTCTATGGAGTCAGGCTCCTTAATGAAGTATAGGGGGGTCCCTTTGACCTCCGTTATCTCTCTCCGCCATCCGGCGGAGGGTCTCCAAGCTTAATGGACTCTGCAGTAGTCCGTGTTTCCTTTGAACACTCCCTTTTATCACCAGACCCTTTTTGTAGCCTGCCAACACACTTTAGTTCTGATATGCCCGAGTAGCCACAAAACAATTGCGATATGAGCAAGAGTTTAATTAATGAAGTGGCCACAGTGGATTTAAATCCGCTTGTTAAGATTTCTATTTTAGACATAACTTCCAAAGTGTGTACCTCTTATCCTGTAGTTTGTTAACCCGACCCAAAACTTGGGTGGTCTTTCCGCGGCACCTTGACGTTCCCGGGTTTTTGGCACCAGTTGTATCGCGCGCCCCCAAAATCCCTTTTCGCCCGCGAATAAGGACACGGAGGCAGTAATCGGGTATCACTACAGACGAGGCTTTACTTCTTGTAACAGCAAAAGCGGAAAGACGGAAGAAACCGGAAGAGGCTCCCTTAAATACACCCTAGAGTGACGTATTCACTTTTGGTTGGCTGTTCGTTCACCACCCAATATGCCTCGGGATTGGCAGTGACTAATGGCCCGCCTATCAGCCTAGCAACTGCGCAGATAATTGTATAGCCACTGCTAACAGCAGCTTCCTACATTCCACAGCTCATTCAACTCAACATGCAGCCGAAGATGACCTTGAACTTCTGATCCTCCCGCCTCTGTGTCTTAGTACTAGGATGCCCATCATGCCTGGTTTCTGTCATCCTGGGCAGGGAGTCCAGGGCTTTGTATATGCCAGGCAGGCACTCTTCCAGTTGAGCTACATCCCAGCCCTTGTGGGCTTTTCAATTGGGTTTTAAAAAATCTTTTTTCTTGTGGAAGTTGTAAAGTTCTTCATGCATTCTGAGTGCCCTGTCTTCCCACACACCAGCCTGTGTCCTGCTCCTCGGAAGCCTTGAAAGCTGATTTTTTGGTACCGTTAGCACCATAAGACTTCCATTTTCTTCTTAAACCTTCAGCCTCACGACCATTGTGCTTCCTGCTGGGTTCTTTCTCTGTCTCACTCAATGAGCTTATGCCTCATTGAGTGCCTTAATAGGAATGGCGTTATCAGTCTCCTCTCTGAAGCTCGCTCTCCTTCCTGATGTCACTGCCTCTTCTAGCATAGCAAGAACATCACAAATTTGGGCCAGGGTTTAATGGTAGAGCATTTTCAGAGCATGTTTAAGGTTCAGGTTTCTATCCCTTAGACAGCAAGGAATGCACAAACAAACAAATGAACACAGGTTCTAGCTCGCTAATGTGTCCTCAGCTATTGTTAGATCCCGAATGAGGACCTCACTGGGTGTCACCCCATCCAGCTGCTATTCTGCAACATGTTCTCTCACACACAGAGAAGCTTATTCTGATCTGAGTTACTCCATCATTGCTGGTACTAGCAGTCATCTCTCCACTTAGCACATTTCATTAAATTTATATGGAAATGAGAGAACACAGTCAAATTGACAAAGCATTTTACAATTGACAGGGAGATTGGCTTGCTCATGCATTGCTAGGGAGGGGACAAATTGGTACCGTCTTTCCAGAGGGTATTAATTTATATCAAAATCCTTAACAATTCATTTGTCCTTTGGCCCAGCAATTTTGCTACTAGGAATTTATCCTAAGGAAATAATGGTGAATACATATAAAGATTTATTTGGAAAGATTTCCATCTCATGACCCAAACTGGAATCAAAACACTAAATATGCATCAGTGTGGGACGTGATAAATTCTGGTGCATCAATGCAATGAGATATAATGGAATTTAGTGCTGCCACAGAGGCAGATGAATATGTAAACACATTAGTGGCCTATTGTTCTGTAAAGAGCTCAAAACAACACATACAGTAGGACCCCATTTTAAAAGGTCTACAAGACTGGAATAGCACATGTGGTAATGTTTCTTAATAATGAATATAGTTACGTTTTTGTCTTTTGTAGAAGTGCAATATTTTTTCCCTGTATGATATAATTTGTTTAAAAATCTAATTATGCTTTACTTTTTAAAACTTACAGTTGTTAGACCTTCTTGATAACATATTCTGGTGAACATTTTATTTTATACTGATGGCCTGAGCTGTGTATTTATACTCTTGAGTACTTTACAGATTTCATTAGATTTTTATGCTATTGAAAATACTTTGTAGAACAAAAGACTCCATGCAAACACACTTAAAATCCCTTCTTTTAAAATTCAAACAAAGGCTTTGTCTGTTTCTGTATGATGTGACAAAACATGTTTAGTAAAGAATCCTTTTCTTTAAAAAAATTAAAATTACCTTTATTTGTGTGTGTGTGGTGTGCGCACGCGTGCGTGCGTGCACAACACTGCACGTTTGGATGTCAGAGGACAACTCTGAGGGACTCTATTTTCATACTCTTTTACCATGTGGGTCCAAGGGATCAAACTCAGCTCACCAGCCTTGGCATCAGCATCTCTAATCGCTGAACCACCTCACTGGCACTAAGAGTCCTTTAGGAGAGTGCTTAGAGTTTGTGATAAGGACTTGGATTATCTTGAAAGATTCATTTCCTAAAAAAGAAACAGTATCCTTTTGAAACCAGTGGTTAAAATTGTATGCCGTAGCTTATAAGACTAAGATTAGATGATGTCTCTTAGCCACTCATATCCATGGTTGCTTTTTTCCCTTGAAGGAATTCTGAAACAGCCATCACTATGATTCCTTGGGTACGGAGGCTTCTTCTTAGAAATGCCACTCGTTCTGTATCTACATCATCGGCCAATCAGCGAGCGGAGGATCACCGTCGGCAGCTGGAGGCCTATGGGTACTTTCTGCCCATCCAGACCAGGTGGCAGGACAATGACCAGTACGGCCACGTGAACAACGCTGTGTACTACAGCTACTTCGACACTATAATCAACCACTACCTGCTCAGGTAGGCATGAGTCTCACTCTGACCTTGCTGTGTGCCCTTGCTTGGGATTTGGAGCACAGCATTTCTCTGTTATTCGTCTATTTGTGAAGCAACCTGGATAGTGGGCTCTTCAAAGGAGAACAGAAGGTCGGACATGTGGGCGAGGATTGTGCTGCTCTGCCTCTCCCAGGGTCTCAGGTGTTCACATATCTTGGTTCTTTACACTAACTTGTCAGCAAATGTGTTTATTTGAAGCTCAAATAAACACCTACATAACAAACCACATGATGTTCAGATGTGGGGCGACTTGAGCAGATATTAACATCAACCCTCAAGGCCTTTTTGTGAGAAAAGCAGCTGCCTCCCCCACAGAGGATGCTTGGTAGGGAGGAGGACGAGAGATGTAAAGTTGTTTATTACATCCTCTGGATGCCTTGATGACTTGATTGTCTGATTAGCGTGCTTTCCAGAGTGGTTAGTGTGTTTTTTGGTTAATTTAATTGTTTATTGGAGAGACTCTGTCCTATAGAGAAAGCTACGTGAAGTCTATCTTCATCTTACAGGGAGCTCAACTGTTTGGATAAAATTGTTAAACCTTATTGAACCTCCTATACAAACAACTCACATTTACTGAGAACGTTCTCTAATGCATCTTGCTCAGTTTCTTACTTATTCTCACTGTTACAGCATAGCAAAAATGCCAGCATACAGCCTGAGCTTCCTGGCCCCTCCCAGTGTCCTTTGGAGGCACACTGGAACACGGAAGCCAGCATTTCTTTGTCTCATATCTTTCTTTGGCTCACAGAATTAGTTTCATAGGCAGGCCGGAAGTTCTGATAAACAGATCCTTCCTAAGAGCAGCCTTCAGCTGTGGGATGATAGGACTGGCGTATGAATAGCCTCAGCTTCCTCCCTTTTTGACTGAGGCATCTTTGAGACACACAGTTTACATAAGCTCCTGGGATTCTCTAGTGGGTTTCAACTCCAGCCACACAAGTTGATAGCCTTTTTAAAAATAGAAGTAAAATTTACACAGCAGTAAACTCAGTGTTTCAACCATTCAAATATTTTTAGTTTTAATTAATGTTTATGTATGTGTTCAGGTAAGGGCATGCAAGTGTAGTGCCAGTGGAGGCCAGTAGAGGGCATCAGATTCCCTTAACTACCATGCCATCACTCCAGGCCCCATTTTAATTATTTTAAATTCTAAACAGTTTATTGAGTTTTAGTTTATCTACAATATGTAACCAGCACTGCTATCAAATTTCAGAATATTCCCATCATTCTCCCAAAGATCTTCCCTACCTATTAGCTGTCTACCTTCTGGCAATCATTATCCGCTTCCTGTCTGTCTGGATTTTCCTCCTGTGGACTTTGCATATAAGTGGCATTGCACGAGTGAGTTTGGCATGGCATTTGCCAGGTTCACCCGTGAATAGCCTCTCCCGGCATTTTATTCCTGAATACTATGACGTGAGGTGTACCACATTTTATCTACTTGCTCATTCATCAGGTGACAGAGATTTAGCATGTTCACATGTGGGGGTGATTATGGACAACACTGCTATGAACAGTGTGTGTGTGTGTGTGTGTGTGTGTGTGTGTGTGTGTGTAGGCATTTCTCAATACTTTTGGGTACATGCTTACAGTAGAATTTCTAGGTGGTGTGGTGACTCTGTGTAATGATTTGAGAACCCTCAGGCGTGTTTTCCAGAGTGTCTGTATTTGCTTTCCTGTGAGCAGGGCATGAGGTTCCAGTCTGTCCATCTCATCACCAACAGTTGTTATTACCATTTTTTTAAATTACAGTCATTATATTGTATGTGGACTGTGTCACATTTCCATTCAGACCCTGGTTTCCTGGGGACTAATAAGATCAAGTGTCTTCTTCCCATCAAGCTGGGACATGTCTTTCTTGGGAAAATGTCTGTTCAAATCTTTTGCTTCCCTTCAGTTGGCTTTGTTGTTGAGTTGTAACAGTTCTTTTTATATTCTGAATATATACATATATGTATGCATATTCTTCATATTCTGGATATATACATATATGTATGTATATTCTTCATATATATGTGTATATATGTACACACACGTTCATAATCTTTTTCTTCCACCTTGAGTTTTCTTTTATGTTTTTCGTTCTTTTGATTCAGAAGTTTTTAATTGAATGACTTGGAGAGAAATTTTAGAACAGCAAATGCAGAACCAGATACTTTCCATCCCACCTCCTTCCTCACCGGCCAAGGAGCACAATCTGTCCAGTACTGTAGGGCGCCTGTTCAGATCGAAGATTTCCATGTTAGGATATTTAAGTTTTTCTTCTCTTTGCAAGAGGGAATACAGAACAACCAGAAAATCTCTCTCTCTCCCTCCGTCCCTCTCTCTCTCTTCTCCTTATTCCCCCCCCCCCCCCCGTGTGTGTGTGTGTGTGTGCACATGGAAGCCAGAGGTTGATCATGTTGGATGTCTTCCTTAATCTCTCTTCACTTTATTCTTTGAAACGGGGTCTGTCACTGAACCTAGAGCTCATTAATTTCTCTAGACCACTTGACCAGTTAGCCCCCAGGGATCCTCCGCTCTCTGCTTTCCCAGTGCTGGGCTTACAGATGTGTGCCCCCATGCTGGGCTTTTTCATATGGGTGCTGGGGATGGAACTCGGGTCTTGTGCTTACCGGGCAAGTAATTCACTGGGCCACTGGGGGTACTGCTAGTACCCCCAACAAACTGTCTCTTTTCCAGGATAAATGGTGCATATTAAACTTTAAAAATCCACAGCAAATGGCAAAGATATTCAGGCAATTTCCTATTGTTTGTCAAATAGAAAATTTTAACAGTTATTTTCCAACTTGCTCAAGGCCACACACTCTTTCTTAAGAAGAGTCAGCCTTAGGTGCCCTTTGGGTTGATACTTGGGCCACCTCAGTGTAATTGCAACTTAGCCCCATTTAACTTTTGTGGCTTTTGTATGTCTCCATTTGCAGAGGGGCACCTGGAAGGTTCTTGTGTAGTTGAGTTCTTTTCTATTGGAGATTATGTCTGTGTGGTCCCAATTTGTTATAACAGGCACCCAAAGATAGCATTCTACTAGTTCTGGGTCGGGGGTCGGGGGAGGTAAGGATTCAAATTGGCTGCTTGTAAGAGAGAATTTCTGCCAGAATAATGTTTTATTTCAGGTAAAACCTTAAGTGTTCTTACACATTGACATTCCAGTGGTGACAAGACCCTGACTATTGGTACCAGGCAAAGCGCCAAGCCTGAGAGCAGTGCAACTTTGTCTCTCGACATGCCAAAGACAGCGAGCACTGCGCATGCATGGGATACTCAGGGGCAGCCTTCTCTCTCAGCATTCCAAAGATGGTGGGCGCTGCGCATGAGTGGGATACCCATGGGTTTATCAGCAATATCATTGCCTGAAACATTCCTTCAGTGAGGGGCTTTACTCCAAGAGAGGGGGTCATGGAGTTGTGGAGGGCATGGCTGGAAGGAGAAATGGCAGCACAAGCCACAATTTGCCCCAAGTTCCCATGGCTTTGACACATGGAAGGGGTTAAGTCGTTCTTGAACAGTTTATCGCTCATCAATTGTAATTAAATATGTTTATATTAAATTATGTTTTGTAATTAATGTAAAATCCTTTAGCCTATGCCGTTATTAGAACCAGATGCTGAAGTACCAACAATATTTCAACATGACTGTAGTGCCTCGCCAGCTGTCTGACTGTAATTACTTTAATCTCAGCTTGTTATCTAATTATCACCTTTGTAAAGGGAAAAGTACTCTCTAATGCTTCCTGATTGTTTCAGATGATGATGAAGAGCGGGGAACAGCTGTCAGAGATCGGGCCTGCTTATCACAGCCGAGGAACTTATCCGGAAGTGTATTCAGGGCCAAACTGTGGAGGAAGGCGTGCCAGGCGAGAACTGGGGGCTGGCCAGTGAGGGGAGACAGGTGGTGTGCTGGATGAACTGTGAGGTGCCGCCTGCCTCCTCTGGCAATGCCTGGGGGACAGGGTTCTCATCATTAGAGACTCAGTACTTTGTTGACGGTGAGCCATCTTACTGTCATGAGAATTGCATGGGTTAAGCTTGGGAAGCCCTCAGTACACATACTAGGTAAATGTGGACTGTTCATCTTTAAAAAAAAAAAAAAAGCCACTTGTGAGTTTGGGCTGGGGAGGTGGCTCAGCAGGTTAAGTGGATAACAAGAGGCTGAGTTCCTGAAAAGCCCAGCAAGGCTGTTAGCATTTGTAACCTGGTGCTGGATGATAGAGACAGAAGGATCCCTGGGGGCTTCCTAGTCAGATAGTCTATCTGTGAGAGACCCTGCCTCAAAGGATCAGGTTGAGAGTGATGGGAAAGGCACCTGAGGTTGACCTCTGTCTTACACATGTGTGTGTGTGTGTGCGCGCACACACACACACACACACACACACACACAGAGTCATTTGGGTTTTCTCCAATTCCACCTTATCTTTTGACAGCTAAACCTGAAACAATTTAAATGGAGCACATGAAGCTAGCAACGTGACATTGTCAATTTGTTTCCCAAATCATGTTTAAGTCTTATCCGTTAGCCTATGCTGTTCTTAGAACGGAGGCTGAAATGTTGTTTGCTGCATTCTGCATTGTTCACTCCTACGCAGGTCATCAAACTAGCCAAAAGTGTAATTGAGCACAGGCAGAGAAGTCATGGAGCCCCTGAGGAGCCTCAACTCTCTTGGTTTTGGAGTTCTCTCTAGTATTCCCATGTTAGCCCTTGGTGAGGCAACCAGTTAGTTCCTAAGTGACCATTAGAGCAGGTTCCCCTAGGGTGACTCCTAAGCCTCTGATGCTTGCTTAAACTTCACCTCTGGGGACCACAGTTTGGGTCAGAGGGGCGTCGCTACAAGTGTTCTTTATCATGTAAACAGCAGGGTGCTAGGTATGAAGATACAGGGAGTGTGCCAGTGGGGCTAAGTGAAATGGACCAAGCTAACAAGGAGGCTAGGTTCCCATTGCTGAGATGGGGCTAAACCACTAGCCAGGTGTGAGATCATATAAACCCTTAGTCTCTAAAGGTCAAGAGTAGGAGGACTTTTTAAAAGTGAGCAGACATCTTATCTTAGGAGGGAGGGAGGGAGCTGGGTAAGAGGAAGGAAAGAAGGGAGAATGGGGGATAAGAAAAGAGAAGAACACAGAGAGGAGCCCACAACAGGCCTCTGCATGGAGAGCTTGGGGGAGTGCTGGCTACTTAGAGGCACCTTGTCTTTGGTTCAGATACACCTTTGTAAATAACTGTGTGACCTCAGCCTCAGGACTTTCGGTTCAGCTTCAAATTTTTTGCATAGTGCCCCATGGATGTCCACAAAGTGCAGAAGTCATCAGTGCAGATAGATGCTAGGGCAGTGTGCCCAAAGTCTGACACTATGGGTGGAGCAGAGGAGTCAACAATTCCTGAGGCCCTTTTTCTCATAGCTATGGGTGTGACATATGAAACGTGCCTTTAAGATCCAGGCAAAAAAATACAGTTCTTTCAACGTGGAGGTCTGGTAACATGGGTGTTGGAAGGAATCGAAGGGCAGGAGGGAGATGACAGTGTTGTACAGAGATTAGCATCTATAGTGTTCTTGCATCTGGATCATCCAGGCAGGGTGGGGCAAAGATGCTAAAGGTTCAGCCTGGGTAGGATGAAGAAAACTGTCCCGAGCTGCTACAAGGCTTCTGACAGAGGGGTGGTCGATAGAACTCAAAAAAATGGTGGGTCCTTTAGGAAGGAAAGTCTTTTCTTCCCTTCATCCTGCCCTCTAAACATCTGGGAATGCCTCTCATGAAACTAAATCAGAATCCAGCTAGCAAGGGAGTCATGTGGTTCTGGGGCTCCCACAGTAAACATGGAGCATGGAGAAATGAGGCTTAGGTCAGGCAGGGGGATGACAGGCCAGTGGCACATGATGGCCCTTGTATCCTGCAGCTTCTTTTGCAGCATAACCCGGTAGCATCCCTGGAGAGGAGGAGCATGTGTCTCTTCTCTGGCTGGGCTCCTGCATCTGCTCCATTCTCCAAGCTGCCCTCACCGTTACCACATTCTATGGCTTTATTTTAGACCCCTCCTTACTTTCTCTAATCTGGCATCTTGGAAGGAGGGCAAATAGGTAATCTGTTATTGGTTTCATTTGGGTCTGTTTGCTTTGTATTTTTCCTAGCATGGTGCATGGATTAATTATGTCTACATTTTATTTTACTTGGTAGCAGAATGTAAACAAACTGAAAGAAAATCTGCTTTAGTTTGCCCACAGGGAGCAGCACTGTTTAACAGCTAGAGAGCATGGCTGGTATCAGGCATGCCATCTGCTCCCTGCTCTTTTGTTAGTTTTGTGGCTCATGGTACATGTTCTTTCTCTGCCTCAGTTTGATTAAAAGAGTCAACGAGAGTGAGACCTACACTGGTGTTAACCAGTTTTTGTGGTGATAAACCCAGAGTCTGACTACATCCTAACTCAAGAGAATTGAGTGACTTACCATGCTGTGACAACCTGACAGATGTGTGTGGAAGCTTGGGAATGCTCAAGTGAGAAGATTGTCTTTCTGAGGCTATCACCAGAGAGAATAGTAGATAAACATGAAGTCTAACTGTGATTGTGTTTGCAGATGCTTTGCTGCAACTGCAGGGGCAGTGAGTGATCAGAGTGGAGACTTTAAATAATTGCCATCATTTTGACTGTGATTTGTCCCCCAGAGGTTTATCTGTTTGATCTTGAAGCTGATGATGTCACAATGCCATAACCTTGACTCTCCAGAACTGTGAGCTAAATGAAACTATTTTTTCTATAAAGTTACCCAGCCTTGAGTATTTCATTATAGTATTAAAAATGGGTTAATTAACACATTCCCATTGGAGTATATCCCCCACTTCTTGGACTGGTCTTTAGAGAGCACCAGAAGGGAGCGGTTCCCTAACACTGAATCCTGCAGCTTTGATATCATGTTCAAAAGCCATAGTCATAGCATCCTAGGCAGAAAACAAGAAAGCCACTCTAGAGAAGCCAGCATGTTCCATGATAGGCACCAGAATGCTGTACTCAGTGGGAAAGCAAAGGACTGTTTCTGGCCTGGGGATTATGGAGCTTAGCTAGCATAGCTGTCTGACTATGCTGTTGTGGCCCGAGCTGCCCCACGTTGGGCGCCAAAAATGTTGAGAGCCACTCTGCCCCACACTTGGGGTCCAAAATGTCTCAGACCGATCTGTCAGTGTTGGAACCCGCACTGCCAAAAGCCTTGGGGGCTAAATTGTTAGAGCCTTCACTGCCCCAAGCTGCTCTGGTTTGCATGTAGGTGTTCAGCAAGAGAGAGTGTGAGGATGGACGTGAGGAATGGAGACCAGACAGAGTGTGATTCAATCCCATTTATTCTTCAGTCTTTCTTCCTAGTCCAAGTCCCAAGTCTTGAGTTCCTAGTCCCTAGTGCCTCCAAGTTCCAAGTTCTTCCTCCAAGTGCCAAGTGCCTACTACCTAATAATAATAATTTCTTCTGAGTTCTCTAGTCTGTCTTCTTCCTCAATGCCTAATTCCTACTCCAAGTTGTACTGTACTCTTCTGTCTGCCTCTTGCCTTTTATATGTCTCCCTTCTAAGCCACGCCTCTAAGTCACGCCTTTAAGTCATGCCCTTAGGCTTTGTCTCTAAATCTGATCTCTAAGTCACGCCCTTAAGTCTCCACTCTAAATCACAGCTTTAAGTCTCACACACCCAAGGGAAGATCCTGGGTATCTAAAGCAAGATGTTATCAGAGTGTTCTCAGCTGTTGTAGGCTATTGTAATCAAATCTCTTATCAGGGTATATGGCTCAAGATGGCTACAAGGATGATAGCTGCCTTCTGTCTGCTCCCCACACTATGCTGCTAGCATAGCTGTCTGACTATGATTCCCGGTTACTACATTTTCATGCCAGAGAACCATGAGACAAGCTTTGGGGGAAAATCAGGGTCCTAACGGTGGCAGCTCAGCTGGGGGTGAGTAAATTTGAGAGTAGCAAAAGTCAAGAACAACTGAAGAAGACAGGAGGGACCTTGGGATCCTGGAATGCCCAGCATTGAAGAGGATGACTTTGGTAGCAGGAGTTTCCATGGTTCCTGAGAATAAAATGTATGTGATGAACTCAGTCCCTTCACTGGAAGATAAATGCCATACTCCACTAATTCTCTTTGTTATACTATTTTTGATTCTTGGACAAGAGGAAGAGCACATAGCTGTAATGATGATTAATTTCTCAGTGTTAACTTGGCACAACATGGAATCACCTGGGAAGAGATTCTTAGCTGAAGAATTGTCTAGATCATGTTGGCCTATGAGCAAAGCTGCCTGGGATTGGCTTGATTGTCAATGGATGTGGGAAAATACAGCCAATTGTGGGTGGCACAATTCCCTATGCAAGGAGTCTTGAACAGAATGAGAGAGAAGAAAGGAAGCAAGTGAGCATTCATGAATTCACTTCTCTCTGCTTTGCTTGGATGTGATGTGACTAGCTGCTTCAAGTTCCTTCCACTGTGGCTCCTCTGCAGTGATGAGCTTCACCTGGAATTGTGAGCTGAAACAAACTCTTCCTCCTCTATGCTTCTTTTTGTAAGGATGTTTTGTTACAACAACAGAAAGGGAACTAGGGCACACAGACCCAACAGAAATGTCTGCTGTTGCCTCATGTTTTACTGCTTCCTTCATCTTCCCTTCCTTGCCTACAACAGGAAGTGGTATATAGTTCCATGAAAGCCACACGCTTCCTTAAACTTTTCCTGCTACTGGGATATTCTTGCTCCTGGTCTTCAGCAGTGTGGCTCATCCCAGCCTTGTGTGACCTCCCAGGAAGAGGATTTTATTCAATTTCTGCCTTTGCACAGGACTCTAGATTTTCTATATTAGAGACTTTCTCATCCTTCAAATAAAAACTAAACATCTCAGACCTAATTCTAACAGATAAGTTTGAGCATGTCCAACCAGCTTTCTCTTGTCACTTTCTATGCCTTCCCCTTTATTTGTGCACTTACATGTTTCTAGTTTAAGTCAGTGTTTCAGCTACTTCAGATGAATTCTTAAGTGGAATTCTTGGTCATTTTTCCTACAGTGGTAACATCCTAATCTGAGCCTCTTCTAAGCCGGAACTCTGGTGTTTTAGCCCTGATACCAGCCTCTACCCTCAGCAGAGATGAGACTAGACCCCCCTTGTAGGAGGTTTGCTATGTATATATCTACACAGGATGGATATGTCATCACATATCCATCCTGTGTAGATCACCTGTGTGTGATCTACAGGTTTGAGGGTCAACCATGACATGAATGAGCTGAAATAGGGTACACACAAGAAATGGGAAGTCTCACTGGGGGGTCCCTAAGCAGCCTGGAGAATTCCTCACGTGGCCAAGACTGTCTTATGAAACATTCCTCTTTTTTTCTCCTCTGAACTTTTAGCCACCATCCCTCAAAGAGGATTTGTGCCTCAGGAGTATGAGGGTGTGAGAATCTCTAAACAGTGGTCTGTAAGCCCCTCCTATCAGGCTGGTAGAGAGATGCCCAGGCCTGGGGGCAAAGAATTTTCTCTAAAGCTATGTTCTGATGACAGTTCACACCAAGGAGAGCAGACTGGGTGCCACTCGATGGTGGGATAACAGGAGAGACAGACCACAAGTACATGCCTGGAATTTAAGTGCTCTTAAAGTGGGGACATGGAGATTACTGAGGTTAATGGCTAGGAACCAAGGAGCTTCAGGTTCAGTGAGAAACCCTGTCAAAACGGGAGAGAGATGGAGAACAATACTTAATATTAACCTCTGATCATCACACATGGGTAGAGACACATACATGAATACACACACACGCACACACACACACAAGCACACACACATGCATAGGCACATGTACACACACACACACTCATGTTACAAAATGTGCTAAGTAACCTATCCTTACTAAATGGGCTTCTGTAGTCCATGCTTGTATCATTTTTGAGAAAGGATATACTCATTCCAAATTGATCTTAGGCTTCTATACCAGATAAAAATACATTTAAATACATGTTTTTTATTAGAAATAGAAAGCCAAGAAAGTAGACAATAAAGGAAGAAACATTCAGTGGTGTTTCTGTGGTGGACTGTGGTGTTGATCTCTGAGCTTCCAGACAATGAAGACAACAAAGGGGAGCCAGAGGAACCTCACGATTCTCATCTCGTGAAAGAAAATATATCATCTCTATCATCTCTTCCAAAGAAAAAAAGTTTCCCCTTTGTTTTAGATTCTAATAGAAACAAAAAAAAAATGTACATCAGAATTTTAAGTCATATGGCCAGAAGAATGTAAGGAGCCTGGAAGCAAACTTTCTGTTTGGTACCTGACCACTACCTGGTCCATGTGAGCACCTGATGAATGAGGGATGGGAGATGTGTTCATCGGCAAGATCCCATAGAGCCAGGACCCTACCTCAGATGACTGACATATGAGACTGGGGACAGATATTTGGGTCAGCCACTCGGGGACCTTTGAGGGCTGGGAAGCAGACATGAGGATTTATTTTCCCTGTACTGGTCAAAATTCTGGCCCAGTTCCCTTCTAGCCCCTTCTAGTTCTTTCCAGGACCACGCATTGTCTTTCTACTCCAGACTTAGTGAGCAAATTTTTTATGTGCACCCGCTCCTGCTGTGCGAGCAATCGGGAGCCAGGCTATTTTTCTGTGGCCCTCAGCCAAGGTGGGATGTCTTTGGAATCTTGCAGACAGTATGGCATGTCACAAGGTCCTATCTTTATGTCTCCTGCTGTGCAGGGTCTCCAACACCCCCTACAGAATCAGTGCATTTGTGTCTCAGGGACTGAGCTAACATATAAGTACCAGTCCATGTGAAGCTCTCAGTTAAAATATTATGAGCTGCCTCCCTAAGCCCAGGGAAATCTCATTATATATAAAATAAACCCATTGGCGGGTGCGATCTAACCCACAGACTGTGGAATCTACGGATAGAATCTGCCTGGGAAGTCGGGCTGTCAGATTAATACATTGTGCGAAAATTGGGGCCGGAGGTCACCAGACTCCTGATACACAAATCTCCCTCTGAGAATCTCATTTTAGTCAGACTATCAGTTAGATTAGAGAGACCCTAATTATCCCACTGAAATTAAATTACTTTATGTTAGGGCGATATAATGAACACCCATAAAAAGGATATACACAACCAATCATCTTATTATTCACAGCAAGACCAGAGCATACACTAAAAGGACCTTGCTGATTATTGCCAGATAGTCCCTGTCACACACAAAAAAGGGCAAGCACAAGACAAGAGTGGAATTCGGTGCTGGTTCAGCTCTGGACAGCTCTTGGGTCTTTTCCCATGTTTCTAGGACAGGTGTTAGACTCCTGTTGTGCTCTTGAGCTGACCTGCTAAGAGATTGTTCCCAGGGGCACTAAGGGTCACTAAGAGGACACAGGGGATGCACTACCTACTGCTTTCTGCAGCCATCTCCCCTGGGGTCTCATGGCTTACTGCAGGAGCTTAACAGTGCAAGTCAAGTGAAATGGCTGTGTGGTTAGGGTATTTGTCCTCCACATAAAATGCTAACCTCTATCAGTTTGTCTTTGTTAAAGCCTACAGCACTGGGTACTGTAATTAATTATCCTCAGAGCTCAGTGACTTAACACAATGGAAGTTTATTACTTGTTCAAATCCTGTGCTGGCCCAGGTCAGTGGGTGTGGGAGAGAGCACCCTGCTCCATGCAGTCACTCAACAAGCCCCCAGCGCCAACCCACCTAAGCTCAGCACTATCAGGTCGGGCTTCTCAGCAGCAATGCTGTCAGCAGTTTGTCTCTGCCTGATTCGTCATGTGCAAGGGTGGCTGTCTGTGCCCTGCAGGATACCGACTTCCTTGGTTTCTAATAGTAGAAGCCAGTGGCACGTCTTCCCTTCTGAGACACCCAAAGATGTCTGCAGACACTGGCAGTGGTCCTCAGGAAAGGGGAACAGAAATGGCCCTGATGGAGAGCCATTCCCCTAAATCCATGGGGTCTTCTCCATTCATTAAGGAGGTAGGACAGCCTACAAGGAGGATTTGACACCAACATTCCTACCCACCCTTTGCTGGGCAGAAGTCACATGGCCTCTTCTAAGTGAAAGGTATCTGGGGAATTGTGCCCCCAAAGGGAAAATGAATCTGTGTGCTGATCAAGTAGCAGGTCTCACACCAGGACAATTGAGGCTGCACAGGATCTGGTTCTTCCCTTCACCTGATACGACTTTGAACTGCTAGCTGCTACCTTGGGTGGCTACCGGATCCTGGATTTTCATCTTTCCATTTCCTTTTACTGCTGCATCTAAGACACAAGTGTCTGGCCTTCTGTTTCCCGGAATGAAGCATAGAATTTTATGCTGGAAAGGGGGCTGGAAAGATGGCTTAACAGTGAAGATTGCATGCTGTTATTGCAGATGACCTAAGTTCATTCTCCAGCACTCGCGCTGGGAAGCTCACAGCTTTCTGTAAGTCAAGCTCCAGGGGAATCTGACATCCTCTTCTGGCATCCCCTGACACCCACATTTATGTACACATGCCACTCACAGACACACAAACACACACATACTTTAGAAGATCAAATGAACCTTAAACAAAAACCAACATTGATGTGGTCCAGGGATGCAGGTGGGTTCATATGCAGCTCTTTCAGCAGTGTAGTTAAGGATGGATAGCATGTTTAAAGTTGTGATCAGAGTAAGAGACGGGCTCGTGAGCTCCTCTGGCCTGGTGGTTGGAGGGCGAGGGGCAGAGACTTTGGTGGACCATACCTGAGAAGTATAGAATATTTGGCATAGAGGAAACATTGATAAAAGCTTAAAGCTTCATATCATGACCTTGTGACAATATGGACTGATTATCAAAGGTCAAATGTCAAATAATTTAACAAAATGATCACAGCGATCTTTAAATGAATAAATTGCCACAAAACGTGAGGCCTTTTTCTAGGCTGTTCTCACCATCAATACACAGTCACTAACATCCATAGTGACTGGATATTAAATTGTATGATTTCTTGTAAAAGCCCATAGTTAAACTTTGCATAGGTAGAGTGTATGTAGGTAGAAAAGAATATGGGGTGGGTGCTAACAACCCCAATACTGGCACTGGTACCTTAACTCTGAATATTGTGAGTGTTGTTGTCTGGGTTGATGGGCTATTTGCCATAGAGGTCACGGGGTGTGTTGTCTGACTACCTGATGTACTCCCCTGGTGACATCACTCCTTAAAATTTGAACTGTTGCTATGCAATAGCATAGGTGGGGGGAAGTTTTAGGGTAGGAGATTGGTGACCTGAATGCCTAACGGGATTGCATCAGTAACTCTGCAATTCTGGGTTGTGGGGCAGGCACTGTTTTTAACACTGTCTTTAAAAAAAAAGTCTTTGGCAAACAACTCCAATATGGCCTCCATGAAAAAACTAGAAAGCCACCACCACCATACATTTTCTGCGGCATACAATTTACATATAAGGAAAAATTCCTTTGCTCCCCTATGAAACCTTGCAGGGAGTGGCTCAGCTTTGGGCTTCCGGGATTATAAATTTCCTCTGTGTGGACCCTGTTCCTGATCCACATCATACCCCCTGGCCCTTCCGGGTTTTGTCCATGTTGGGCTCTCTCAGTGCGTTGCTTTCTCTGTCCTTCATCTCTTAATTTCTTAGCTCAAAGACGGTTTCCACATGTACCAACCATTTCTAAATCCTTTTCTGCACTTCCTGGGACCTCTTGATTGAGTATAAGAAGTCATGTTCTTATGAAACATTCACATAGAACCAGTCAAGTTCCGTGATTAGACTGTAAGCAAATTGAGAGCGTGACTGGTAGTCACACATGTTAGTGCCTGGCTCATAGTCGGTGCTAACATGTTGCTTCTGGCAACCATGAATGAGTTGTTGTTGTCTGGAAATGGTAGTCAATCAGGCTTTCCACTGATTCATCACAGATCTGCCAATGGATTGGAAGCGTGGTTCCCACGCATCTGAGAAAGGCTGGAGAGCTCTCAGGTGCTCAGTGAGAATGACGTGCCATGCAGCATATCTTCATCTTCTGGATTTTGTCATTTCTACTGGAAATCTTGCTAAGGGCTGGAACCCTGGAGTTCTTAAGTAAAATGTGTGTACTTGAGTGTTGTAGAACTTCCTGGGGCTCGCGCGGGAGGGGTGTGTGGGGACCAATATCTACTTCAGCTCACATACAGCGCCTACTACCGGCCAAAGAAACGAATGCATCCAAATGGAGCTTGGCAAAGGAAGGAGATAACTGGGGTTGTGCTCCTGGGGGAAATTCGTGCCTATTGCAAATGCTTATACAACCTTTTGGAGCGGCTTTCAAGTCTCCAACTTTCTAAGCTACCCGAGTCTTGTGAGTTAGTTCAGTCGCTTCCTAGGTCTTACGAGTCTCCCTCCTCCCTCCGTGAGGGAGTATGCCCTCTTGCAGGAAATCAGTTGGCAGTTGGTCATCCCAGGGAGTGGATACAGGACAAAGCAGAATGCAGGTAAATATCTCAGGTTGGAACAAGAGAAGATACTCTTTTTGGAGCAATGACTATGGTGTCTCTGTGTGTTGAGATGTGTAAATCAGGTGGCAGAGCCCCAGGAATGCTTTAGCCTCTTAGGATTCATGGCATGTGCTACTTTTCAGCTCCCAGCAAAGTGAGGTATGAAGTCATTTCCAAAGCAGTGTCTATGAAATTCCATTACACGGGCTTTTTCAATTTGAGGGGAAAGACCTTTGCTGAAACTAATTTGCAGCTGCTTTAATCACGGAGCTCAGATGGTGGCAGGCTGTCCCCATGGCAGTGCCTGAAAGGGTTCGTACTGCTCCTGTAGACTGCCTCCTGCCCCCGCCTCCTCCTGGGTTCCTTCTGTAGTTCTTGGGCATCCCCTAATTTTTGCAACTATTTTTTAAAAAATGAAAAGTAATTAGTTTCACCCCTCTCAGCAAATGTGGTGTCTTGCGCTCAGAAACTCTTTGAGGACAGCGATATAAATCAGAGCATATAGGACATATCCCAGGAGAAGATTATCCTGAGCAATCTCTGCCAGCCTCTCCTGCCTCTCAGGACGCTCCTGGGTTCGTTTGTTCCTTTTACCCACTGATGCCACTGGGATTTTTCTGGACCCGCAGAAGGGCAGCTAGGAATCCCAGAAAGTAAAGAATACTTTGTTGGAAATCAAGAAAGTGAATTTAATCTTTTCCTGTTTTCTAAATTTAGTCCCTTGACAATTTTTAAAAATTGTATGTGTGTGTGTACGTGTGCATGAGCAGAAAAAAGAAATCAGTGGAGACAGAGTCTAAGTGTGTGCCAGGGAGCCATGTTTCACCATGGTTCTGCTTCAGTTGGCCTTAACCTCCGGCCATGACTCCCCTCTGTGTTGGACTGTAAGATAAACCCTTTCTCCCTCAATTTGTTTTTTGTCATGAGATGTTTATCACAGCAACAGAGAGAAAGCTAGGACACAACTGAATCCCAGCACTGGGGAGGCAGAGACAGGAGAGTCCCAGGGGCTCAGTGGCTGGTCTGGCCAAAATGGTGAGCTTCGGGTTCTATGAAAAGCCCCCGTGTCAAAAAAAAAAAAAAAGTTCAGAGATATAGAAAATCCCCAAAACACACACACACACGCGAGGGGGTAAGTGGGGGTAGGGAGGAGAGATCTGCCATAGGCTTGGAATAAAGCAGACTCAGTTTAAATCCCAGCTGTCATGCTTGTTAGCTAGCTAGCCTTTGGAAAGTGAATAAAAAAATATGTTTAAAGTCTCCATTTCCTCTAAAAATGGAGACATGCATAGTACAGCAGCCACAAGGGCTCCTGGGAAGATTAAATTAGAGAAAGCATGGAAATTATAGTTCTTGGCAAGTAGTAGGTGCTTAATAAATTGCAGCTACTGCCATTATTCTGCTTAATAATTAGCAGCTTCATCATCATTGTGATCACCATTAGCATCATCTGCCTCCCTCCAAGAAACTTTATTTATTGAATTAAAATGTTCAGTGAATTCCAAAGGTACTTTTGTCTCTACTTGAAGCCAGCATGTCTTTTCCTTTCCAGGCCTGGCCAGGCAGCTTGGAGTCTAAAGGGGAAGTTGTGGGTGATGCTTTTCAATGGGAAGCCACCTGTTCATCCTTTTGTATTTTTCCTCAGAGAAATCTGTTGTCCCGGGAAAGATTCTCCTCATATGGCAGTTTGGCTGCCTAAATGAAGCCAGGTTTCTTTGTGTCTGACTGGACACTGGTTCCAGGGATCAGCACAGAGGTGGGACAGCTTGTCTCCAGCAGGAGTTGGTAGAGTGCCCTGCTGGTGGCCCCTTCACCTTGCGGAGCCGTGAGATCCACACCGTCTGTTTCCGAGAACCTCCGTGAGAGTGTGATTGCGCGTGTTCACACCTGTGCACTCACAGTCTTTCCCCAGGACCTGATTGGAATCTCATCACTTGCTTTGAGATGCTGCATGGCTCTGTGTCACAGATGCAGAGAGACTCTCCCCCTGCCTGCGTTGTCTTGGGACATTTCAGTTCTCTCAGAGAAGGTTGTAAGTAGCACCAGGTGAGAATTCCAGAGACTCAGTAAGTAACTCACACCTGTGAGGTATGGCAGCCCTGGCCAAGGAGGCTGACAGCATGCGGGGATATGTGCTCAGACGCCTCAGTCAGACATTGTCAGCTGTCAATTTCAGCTCTAACCCATAGTGGCTGTGTCACTTTGGGCATCATCTCTTGGAGTCCAAGCTTCTTTCTGTCACATAAACCCTGGTGTGTAGCCATTGGCAGTGAGTCACTGATGAGGTGTGTGTTGGGTGCCATGAGCTAGCAGGAAATATGCTGTTTTACTTTGACATTGTACTGGGCCGAACCAGTGGGAAGCTCTTCAATTCCCTTAAGCCTTTCTTCTCTGGGCCTCAGTTTTCTTATTTGGAAATTAGGCTTTAACGCTGCACAAGATTGCTATTAAAACCAGGTGACTAGATGCAGAAGCTTCCTCAAATGTGATAGGATGTAAGCTGAGGGTAACTTCTCTGTCCCCCTTAGGAGAGAGATTTGTCAGGGGTGGGGAAAGGCAGAGTTACCCGACATGGAAGGTTGTAGGTATGATCGCTCAGGGTGCATCTGCTGACTACACTGCATTCGGGCTGTACTGGTGTGCACTGGCTTCTGGGAGCTGGAAGCCTGTGGTGATCACTGCTCATCTTCACAATATGAACAGAGAGCACTTCTGCTTCTCTCTCCAGAGAGCACTTCTGCTCTGGAACTCCTCCAGGGCTCAGGTAGGATCATGTTTGTCATCTCAAGCAGGCCTTAATGGAGACTCCTTTTTTATTCTGCCTCAGATCCCTGAATCCTCCCAGGTCACCTCCACAATGATCAAGGGACCTCCCTTCTGTGGTCCCCTTGAGGAAATGACATAGATATTAAGAGAATGAGGAGTCAAATATAAGCATCTAATGGCCATCCTTTTGTATCGAAAGAGAAAAAAGGTTCTGCCCCTTCCCCTTCTGCTACACTCAGGGCATCCCCTACCTCCTCCACGAGCCTATTATCTGAAGGGTGAGCTTTTGAGCATTTGCATTAGCCCTGGGCAAGCTACCCTCTTGCAATTCAAAACTATTAGGGTACACTCTTGAAAGGAAATCCATTTTTTGCAAGTATCTGTGAATGTGTGATATCCAGACGTCTATTCCACCTGTGTAGCCCTGAAAGCCTGCTGAGATGGAGACTGGAGAAGAGAGTACTCAGCTTGGTCTCCACAAACCCTCCAGTTAATGTGCCTTTTTCAGCAAGATTCCTAGAAGCCCATGCTTCCTGGTGATGTCACTTCCCAGCACTAACTATGAGCCCCTGAGCAACTCCATGGTCAGTGAGGTCCATTTATTGGGATGCTTCTAGATCCACATTATGTCAGAGATCCTGGACACATATAGAAAAAAAGGGTAAGACAGACAACATGTCCTCAAAGAACATAGAGAGCTTGCACCTTCAATAGCAATAACCCCATTCTGTCTGTTCCACTCACCTCATGACCAGGTAGCCAAATGCTATCATAGGGACATGTGAACAGTGAGACTTCTATCAATACTCATATCTGGACAACAAACCAAGGCTGAGCTCTAAGCTTATGTTTGGTTTGGCATTATGCAATATGCAGCACTTACCTAGTACTGGGACTGATACATAGCATTAAGTACTTTTCACCATAGAACTTAGTGTTAAGCCCTTATTTGGCACTGAGACACGAGTAGAAAGCTGGGGAGATGGCTCAGAGGTTAACAGTGCTTGCTGTTCTTCCAGAGGAACCTAGTTTGACTCCTAGAATCCACGACAGGGTAGCTCACACTTGCCTGTAACTTTATCTCTAGGGGTATCCCAACGTCTCTAGCCTCCATAGGCACCCACACTTATGTGCACATACCCCCACACAGACATAGACACATCTAATTGAAATATTTTAAACACCTATTTAGACATTGCAGAATATTTAATCATATTGTGAACCCTGAGACTGTTTTATTTACCGAAGAAAATCTGTTTGTTGTGGTGGTGTGGCTCTGGAATACCTTTAATCCCTCAGACTGGAACTTAGCCCTCAGTACACACCTTTACTCCCAAACAATAGATGTAAAGTTAGTCCATAGAAGGAAGCACCCATGTTTGAAAGTGATGTCTAATTGAGTGGCAAAGTGACAGACCAGAAAAAGATTTGACAGAATAGGATATGCTTAACTCTCAGGAGAAGAGAGAGGAAAGAGGAGCTACATGAGGGAGCAGTGCAGAGAGAGAGGAGGCAGCCTTTCTGTGACAGTTGTGCAGAGACAGGTTGCAGAGAGCATAAGTTAGCTGGAGAGTGAGAAGGAGCCAGAAGATATAGAACATATCTCCAGAGTTTATTTGAGGTCAAGCAGAACAAAAAGTCAGAGGCCCGGAGAGAAGCCAGATTGAATCAGTCATCTTGGAGAGGAGTTTGAGCCAGATCAGCTGAATTGATCCAGCCAGCCAGAGATCTGAAAGAACTAGAAAGGGCTGAACTTATTCATCAGTAAATCTCAGAGGCTGAAAACATTCTAGGCCTAGATTAGATTGAATGGAGGTTAGAAGCTTTCAGGACTAGGCCTAGGTTAGCAGGCTGAGGCAGTAAGACTCAGAGATGGCAATTACTTCAGGAGAATAAAAGAAACCTTTACATTTAGATTCTTAGTAAAGATAGGTTAAGGAGTGGAGGCCTCTTGTTGGTCAAGGTTCTCAGATTATAAATGACAGACAGATGATAGGTAGCTAAATAGATAGTAGATGGAACCGGTTTATGTAACTACAGAGATGACAGACAGGCAAGCAGACAGACAGTCAGAAATAGATAGAAAATAGAATTGGTTTGTGTCATAATTATGGAGGTGATAGATAATTAACTAGCATGTAGATGAAGAACAGACAAAGCAGTTTATAAAATTACAGATGTTGAGGAGCCCCAAGCTATGCGTTGATTGGGAAAAATTGGGGATGTCAGGGGTGTGACTCTATGTGTGTCCAAAGCATAAAGGCTGGGTTATAAGTAGTATGCCTCAGGACTTCTGCTGTAAATCTGGGAGTGTGAAGGCCTAAGGGTCCAGATTTCTGGTATTCAAGGGCAGGGGGATACAGGTGTCTCAACTCTAGAAAAGAGAAAATTCTCCATATGTTTGTTCATATGGACTCTCAGTAGATTCGTGGTACCTGCCCACAATGAATAAGGACAGTCTTACAGACTCAACTCATTGAGGCTAATGACAGGGTTTTTTTTTTTTTTTTTTTTTTTTTTTTTTTTTTTTTTTTTTTTTTTTTTTTTTTTTTTTCTGAGAACATCCTTACGGACATAAAATAATGCTAAGCTAGCTCTCTAAGCATCCCTTAGTTCATTCAAGTTAACCAAAGAAACTAAGCATCACGGGTCTCCTCTCTTAGATATTTGCCAAGATACTTTTCTCTATTTGTTCTAGTTAGACAAATAAGAACTGATGGAGTCATGAGCTTGGGGTTTGACCTAGACAGCAGGTAGACTGATACCTGTCATGGTGCATTCTGGGCCATGTAAGCCCAGCTGTGGTAGATATGGAATTAACCATTCTCAGGGCTGTGCTGGGCTAGAACGAGGTTGCCTAGCAACAGTGAGCATTCGTTGAGCTAAATGACTGAAGAAACTTTTCATGCTTGCAAGTTCTAGAAGAACTGACAAGCTGGACCCTAACAACTGGCCAAAAAATCTCCAAGAAGTTCATTGATTCCCATAAACTGAACACAAGTTGGATGGATGGCTAAACATTTCCTCCCCTGGCCCCCGCCCCTTTTTCTTGGAGAACAGTTTTTGTAAGTGACATTTTGTCTCAAAGTCTTGTCCATCCATCAATCCTTGTCCACCCTTCTGTTGCCTTCCCAAGTCAGCGGTGCCCCTTCCCAGCCCACCTGGCACCAGATGTTCTGTCAGCCACCACGGTGTGTCCCGTGTCCTCCGAGTGGCAGAATGCAAAATCTCAGGCGACGTTCACCTGGAAGCGCTTAGCCCTCAACAGCTGCAGCCCCTTGATTACCTTGCCTGCCTCGGCAGCTCCAGGCCGCCACCGTATCAATTGCTTGTCAATTCGGTTTAGCAATGACTTTGACTGACTGGAATGAGGGGAGAGGAAGTGGGGTGTAGGCGAATGGTTAAAATTAATTGCTACATAGGAAAAAATTGAAAGATAATTATTCCTGCCTTCCTGTCAGTGCTCGAGGGTAGATGACCTCATTAACTTGCAGCTTGTACACAATTCAATTACTAGGAGATGGGAAATACATTTTTAATTACCTCAGTGGCCTGGGTACCATTCATCTCCATTTGCATGGCTTTTAATTTTTTTTAAACTGTTATGCTTTGAAGAAAAAGCATAATCTCAGAAAGGTTGCCATAAAGGCCAGCTCCTTGCCCTCATTCTTCCCGCTTAAGTTAGGATAGGAAATGTATGCGATTAACCCTTCTGTGTCAGGTGAGTTGCAAGGCGGCTTCCACTCTGATGATGTATTTTTAATTAGCTTGTGGTATTGGAAATTCCCAACTCCGAGTGAGAGGGAATTAAGGAGGATAAATTTGTATATTTGGTTTCCAATCACTGAAAGGAGAAATTAGAAGCCATGGAAATCAGGACTGAGGGCTGGCTGATAGCAATTCCCATATGGACCCCAAGGGAGAACTTGTCTGATTGTATTTTGATGTTCCTTGTTTCTCTGATTGGGTTAAATGATAGACTTGATTATTTTTAGTGTATCCTTTGTTTTTGTTTATTTGTTTGCTTTAATTCTGGGCTAAATTTGGGGAAGTGTCTCTGCTGTAAATAGTCTTGCAGTTTTTCATAACAGCTTTTGTAAGTAACGTTTGGTTTCAAAGGCTTGTCCATCTGTCAATTCTTATCCGCTCATCTGCTGGGGTCCCAAATCAGCAGTGCCCATCCTTCCTGCATGTGAAGTAATCCGTGTGTGTGTGTATGTGTGTGTTGGCTGATACTGTCCTCACCATGAGTTGTGTTCTGGAATGTAACTGGCACCCTTCTGTGCTCTGAATCACTCACCCCAAAGTGCCCAGAGCCTGGCTTCCCAAAGTCTCTGAAACGTGGTGAGTGGAACAGCCTCCGTATGGGACCTGCTCCCATTGCTCACAGACTCTCAGGACAGATTGCTTTCCCCTCTATACCTGCAGGACTTGAAGAATCAGATGTGTATACTTGCAATGCATCTCTGACCTTCACATCTGGGGCTTAGGGGAGGAATCCTATTTGCAAAGGAAGCCCATTTGTGTGCATGAACTCCATAGATTTTAACCAACTATGATAGTCATGTTCTTATATAGTAGGAATAACAAATATATGAAGTATGTTCTTTGAAATCTGGATGACCCAGTGGTGTGTGTGTGTGTGTTTCTGTGTCTGTGTGGTCATACATGTGCATGTCTATGGGAGCCAGAGGTCAACATGGATGTACTTTCTTAGGATGCTGTTCGCTTTTTGTGGTTTAGTTTGTCTTTAAGCTATGGGTCTCTCACTGGCCTGGAAGTCAATAATTCAGATAGCTCAGCTGGCCAACGGCCCCAGCAATCTATCTGTGAACAAGTGTGGTTTTTCCCATGAGGTCTGGGAATCAAACTCATTTTCTATGCATGCACCACAAGCCCTTCACTGATGGAGCCATCTCCCAGTCTAAAGTCTGAATACTCTTTTGCACCATCTTACTATTACCTGTGTTTACATGTCACAGTCCAAACACCACTCCTGCAGGAAGTTGCCAAATACAACAGGGAAACTGGTGTGAAGTCTGCTGGTACCAGATTTGTAAAGGAGTGGTTCTCCCTCTACTCCCCCAGCTTCCTCCCGTTCCTTAGGTAGCCATAGTTCAAGGACTGACTGAACTCTGATTGGGTAAAAGATGATCCCGAATCATGCTGTTTTGCAGTGCAGGGGATGATCACTAGATCACAGAGCTAGGTGAGCAAGTCAGGTATGATGGTGGTGTATACGTATCACACGTGAATGCACCGCTGGGGAGGCACTGTGGTTAATACTTCTAAGGGGTCTAGTGATGCTTCTGATGCTGGAAGCTGCTTTTGTAGTCCAGCTCATGTTCTAAGGGAGTGTTTCTAAATCTCTGGAGTGATCTGTGATGAGCTATCTAAAAGGCAAGTCCAGAGTTCAAAGCATCTTTAAGAAATCAGGGGACTACGGCATGATTCTGACACTGTTTAGCACTATTTATCACATGACTGAAAACAAGAAACTCCATCCATAGCTTTTCTTCTGTCAGAATGCTTCCCTGTGATGTATATGGACTGTAAATCAGCATTTGATATGGCTTCATTGATGCTAATTTTGCTGTAGGTGTGTGATTATTTACACAGGACACCCTTTCCTTTTACATATTTTTACAAGTATACTCATTAAATCTATTTCCAGATGCAGTTTTCTTTTAGTCTGTTGTTAGAGAATAACACTTTCTTCCTTCTCATGCTGTTGAAGAATCATCTCATGTATGTGTTAGCTATTAGTAAGTTCGTATCTAAATGCCACAGGAAATATTAAAGGTCATACTATCTGAGTCAATAACATAAATATTTTGGTCTGTGTGTGGTGTACATGTTCATACATTATTAAAATAAGAAGAGCTGAAGTCCTGAGGCGCTGATCTTCCTGGGGTTGCTGGGGATTGCCCATGGGTCTATCTAGCAATGCTCTTCAAATGTTTAACAACTAACTCTACAGGGAAAATGTTTTATTATAGTTTTTAATGATATGAATGATTTAAAGCTTACCACTTACAGGTAAAAAATGAAAATAGCAACACATCTTACTGTAAATCTCTTGTCAATTGATGACCACAGAGTGCTTTCATTGAGTTTTACCCAATGTGTGTACATGGAACCAGCCTATGGTTCTAATTCCACTGTAGGGAGACAAATTCACACTACAATTAAATGTTTGATTCCAATCTGATTCAGCAGTTTTCTCTTTTTACAGCATGAATAACACAGCAAAGACAATTATCAGAACATTATTCATTTGCTTCCTCAGTGAAATGTATAATAGTCAAAAGGATGCTCCCTCTGGTTTTTGTGTATTCACAAATACAATAGCTTCAAAAATAGAGATGGCACCATTTTAAGTGTAATTTAACTTATTAACTATTTTCTCATTAGTTTTTGAAGTCTGGACAATCAACAAAATGATGCAATAAGTGCTGCATGTGGTGTTTGCCAATTTACATGGTGTAAATATTTCTGCCATGGCCAGCTCCAAGCAACCAATGAGATGAGACTACAGAGATGGGAAGGCCTTGAGCAGTGTGCCTTGCAGCTTCCCTGCACGCAGGCACAAGAGGGCAGTCAATAACCAAAAGTGAACTCAGAGACTCTGAGGACTCTATTGCCTTTGTTTTTTAAATTTAATTTTCTTGTTTTATTGAAGCATATTTGATAACTAAAAATTATGTATTCTTTACAGTGTATAGCCTGTTGTTTTGATACAAGGTCTACACTGTGAAGCCATACCTTGATTAAGCTAATTAGTGTCTCTATCTCCTCCAAAGAGTTACCTTGCCTTTACTTTTCATGAAATTTATTTGGTTCTCCCAACTGTCATTGATTATATCATCTTTGGCAATTTTCTAGATGGAAGTTTTTTCATGCCAGACCCATATCTTTGGGAAGAACTCTTTTTAACACATGAATTCTCTGTAAATATTAACAGATAAAGTTTCCCAGCAGGACAGATCTGTAGACATAATAGTGAATGGACATGAAAAAACAAAGAGTTCAGAAAAACTGTAATCTTAAAAAAATACAGTGAAGACTTTGAAAGCAGACAGACTTGCCTTTGACTTGCCTTGGTTCTTTGTCATGATGGACTGGGGCTGGGGGACTGGCCTTGAAATGACAATAACGGTTCTTAACTCTCGGTACCAAGCTTCTACACTTATTGACGGCAAGGGAGATGACTTCAGAGTACTTGGAATAGAGCCCCTCTGCAGAATATGCATAATAACCAGTGGCCCTTGGTATTGAAGCGCAGCCTTCCACAGTAGCTATGAAGTGAGCATCAGTATTCTCTCCCCGACCCCCACTAAATGGAGTTGATGCAATGGAGGTGAGAGGCAGGTGTGTCTGGGCTGGATTAGTGCTTCTGAACCTGCTGTTAATTGTGTGCTTAGGGATGAGCTTTCTCAGAAAGCAGGGTTCATAGATAACTGCGGTGGTTTGAAAGGCAATGTCCTATAGATTCATATGGAGAGGCACTTTTAGGAGGTGTGGCCTCGGAGTAGGTGTGGCTTTGTTAGAGGCGGTTCAACTGTATGTACAACTTTCAGCTCCTTCTCCAGCACCATGTCTGCCTGCCTGCTGCCATGCTTCCTGCCTTGACGATCATGGACTCAATGTCTGAAACTATAAGCTAGCCCCAATTAGATGTTTTCTTTTATAAGAGTTGATGTGGTCAATAAATAAAACCCAGACTAAGACAACAACCATACATACATCTATTACTGGATTTCAACACTGGACAGGGAAATATTTACATGAACTTTTTGATGTTTCTTTAAATAATTAAGTAAACAAACAAACAAACAAACAAGTACATAAATGCTTATTCCAGAAACTTCAGAAAATAATGTCTTTGACTGGGTGTCCGGGATCTGAACCCAGGCCCTCAGGCTTGTACAGCAGGCTTCTTACTCACTGAGCCATACTCTATGCCTGAGCTTGGCTGAATCTGCCTCTATGCATTATTATTTTTCCATATATATATATGAATTTTTAAAATAGTATTTCATAGTTTAATTTTTGTGTGCATGTGTATCTGTGTCTGTGTACATACATGCCATAGCATGCACATGGAGGTTGGAAAACAATTTGTGAGGTTCCGTTCTCTTCTTTTGCCATGTGGGCTCCTGCATCAAACTTAAGTTGTCCAGTTTGGTAGCAAGCGCCTTTAACTGTTGAGCTACCTTGCTGGCCCGCCAACAGCTTTAGTGGCTCCACATTGTGTGACTGTAGGAAACTGATTCAGTACATTTACCAAGGGCTCTTTCAGTGGACGTTTATGGCTGTGGTAATCTCAGTTACCGACTTGATGAGCTCTAGAATTATCTGGGAGATGGGCCTCTGCACATACCTGCTGGGAATTATCTTGAGTTAAAAAGAGTAAGAAGACTCATCCACTGTGGGTAGCACCATTCCCTGAGCTGTAATCCTGGACTGCATGAAAAGGAGAAAGCGAGTTAAATACAAACATTCGTCACTTTCTGCTTCCTGATTGCTGAAGCAATATGAGCAGCTGCCTCCTTCTGCACCGTGACTCTTTGCAACGCTAGACTAAAACCCCAAACTGAGACCCAGAATAAACCCTTCCTTCACTTTTGTTGGAAAAACAGAAACTGGAAGAGTGACTAAGACAATCATATTATAAGTTCTTTTTAAAACCAGCTCTCTCTTTTTCAGAAATAGGAAGTTTAGGGTCAACAGGAATGCAGTTGTTATTTACATGCACAGTTCTGTCTCATCACATTTGGAAGCCCTTCAAGTCCTCTCTGGGCTCCAGTGTTCACGCTGGCTCGTAAGAAGGCATTTCAAACTCTTCAAGCCCAGAGGTACAGTGCTTGTTCTAAGTTCTATCAGCTTCTTCAGTTTTTCCGTAGGACTCTAGATTAACTAATGGGGATGGCCAAGGGAACAGAGGGCTGGTAGGACTTTGGCTGTGAGCCAAGAGGTTCTTCTACTACTCACAGGGTCTCTCAGAAGCTCTTGACGGACACATGTGAGGTACTGTTGTCCTATCTTATATACTTGCCTCTAATACAACTAATTATGACAGACAGAAGTAAAGATGGCTTCTAACTAGCATCAAGCTTCTGTCTAGGAGAACACTTCAGAACTCTCTGGAGATGTGAGGTAGCCAAGATTGACTACATCTTGGTGACTGTGATATCATGTAAAGTTACAAGCCGGGCATGTCATATGAGTAAAAAGAGAGCTCAGGATAATGTACACTTGGGCACCTGATAACCTTCAATATCAGAGGGAAGAAATTCTGGCCAAGCGACTAACAGCTAGCAGGCCATCAAGGTCAGTAAACAACAAAGCTGGAGGCAGTAATGGGCAGAGGGTAGCTGTGACCACCTCTAGCATAGCGAGCAGTGCATAAGTAAAGCACCATCTTCTCCCTGGCTGGACCATGGGGTCATGCATAGAACATATGGACCCTCCATTAGTTCAGGCATTGTGTCCCAGAGAACTAACCAATCCCATAGCAGTCCCAGTTTTATTCTATTAAAAACCTTCAAGGCACGTGCAATGGCTCTTTCCTTTTTTAGGAATACTCCCTCAGACCCACACACTCTCAGGAGTTTCAATTTTCTTCAATTTCTCATTTTAACATAGTTCTTCATAATGCTAGCTCCTGCTTTATGCTCAGGAGAGTGTATGCCTTTGATTTTCATTGTTTATGAGGCAATGAATTTGAGGTCACTGTCCCAGTTGGCCTTTGGTGACCACTGGGTGTCTAACACCTTAGAGCCCCGAGTTGACCTCCCATCATGACACTGGTTCTTTCCTACTCAAACATTCTTTGGTTGAGAGGGAAGAAGGCCCAGGTGGGCTCCAGTGCCCACATGTGCATTGGCCTCTCATTGTTTTTATTTTTAAAGTTTTAAAATGATTTATTTATATTTTTATATATGGCTGTTTTCCTGCATGTATGTCAGTGCACGATATGTGTGCAGTGCCCATGGAGGCTGGGAGAAGGACTTGGGTCCCCTAAAACTGGAGTTACAGATGCTTATGAGTCATCATGTAGGTACCGGGAGTCAAACACAGGTCTTCCAGAAGAGCAGCCAGTGTTCCTGACCACTGAGCCATCTCCCCAGCCCTTTATTTTAAAACTTTAACTGTTCCTTCTGACTTAGAGAATAGCCTCCTCAGAGGGCCTGTGTTTCACCTACTGTGTCTCTTTGGGGCATCATGTGTCCCTTGTAGTGGCTTCCGTTACTAGCAGCAGCTTGGTGCTGTGGAAACTTTGGGATCAAAACCCCTAGATTCAAATTATGTTCTCTCTATGATGGACAAGTCACACGTCATGCCTCGGTTTCTTTATCAGCAAAGCAATCATATAAAAGTCACAGGACTGTTTTGAGAAGGAAATGAAAGAAGGATAGAAAGTGTTTAAAAATATGAATGTTACTTCAAATTTTAATTATATTTCAAATATACTTATGTATGTTCCTTTTGAATAAAAAAAAGAACCTTTGGTCTACCCTGGGGAGGGTAGAGGTTGGGGAAGTGTACCCAGATAGCTGAGAGGAGAGGAAGCCATATCATGGTGATCTGAGAACAGTGCCTTGTATGAAAACAGTGTGAGCAGTTACTATTGTGGAAGATTCATTAATTAAGGATTTATTAAATAATTATTACAATATAATACTATGAATAACTGAATAATTATATGTTATTATTAAAATATATTTAATATAATATAAACAATTGTATAATACCATGTTGTACAGTAAACAGTTATATCTTTGATTTGCAAAAATAAAGATGCCCTAATTCAGTAGTAACAGAGATGGAATTAAACAGATGAAATGCAGGGCTTGAGAAGTGGCTCAGCCATTGAGCTCACTTGTTGCTCTTTCAAAGGGCCTGAGTTCAGGTCCCAGTGCTCACACTGGGGAGTGTACAGCTGTAACTCCTGCTCAGGGGATTCATTGCCTTCTTCTGGCCTCCTTGGCCACCTGCACACTTGTGCACACAGAGAGACACTCACACATGTACACATAAATAAAATCTTGAAAGAAAAATAAGAAATGCTGCTTTGTGTATGTGCTTTCATTTGACCAAGACTAAATAGAAATTAATAGTACTGACGCTGCTGGGACCCCAGAAAACAGACACCCGGCACCCGGCTAGGATAGGAAACTGGCGTTGCAGAGATCCTTTGGAACCAGCATGCTCCTTTTCAGAACTGATTCTTAGGAAATGATCATTTACTAAGCTGTAATTTATAGGGAGCTTTCTACTGTAGCACTGCTTGTGATTATGAAAAATGAAGAAGAGCTTCTGGGCTCAACACAGCAGAATGATCAGGTAAAACTTGATTATCTAATACTGTACTTCCAGGAAAAATTATGATATAAACTTACATTTCTTTACAAAGGATGGTTTGTGGAACAGAAAGAGTGGCCTGTAAAATGGCATCTATAATGTGATCCCAAGTTGTTTGAAGACACATATGGATGAGTAAGTGTGTGTATGGGCATGTATGGGCAGGCGTGCCTGTGCAAACAGTAATAACTCACTGCAAGTCTAATGGTTAGTGTATTTGTCACTTTTCTGCTACTGTGGCAAGAGCCCATGACCAAGGAAGCTTACAGAAGGAAGAGTTTCTTTGGCTTAGAGTTTCAGAGGGTGATTCCATGACCATCGTATGGCAGCCATTGTGCCTGGATCAGTAGCTAAGAGCTTACATCTGATCCACAAACATGAGGGGATAGATAGATGATAGACAGACAGACAGACAGACAGACAGACAAACAGACAGAAAAACTGTGCCTAGAATGGGTTTTGGAAACCTCAAAGCATACTTCAATAAGGCCACACTTCCTAATCCTTCCCAAATAATTCTACCAACTAAGGACCAAGCATTCAAATATATTAGCTTATGAGGGCCATTCTCATTCAAACCATCACAGTCACTTTTTTGATGCTGTGATAAAACTCCACGGCCAAGTGTTTTGTCCATGTTTCATTGCTGTAAACAGACACTATGACCACAGCAACTCTTATAAGAGAAGCCATTTAATTTGGGCTTGCTTATAGTTTTAGTGGTTTACTCCATTAACATGGCGGAGAGCATGACAGCAGGCAGGCAGACATGGTGTGGATAATGAAGACAAAATGGCCTGGGCTCAGAGCTACGGCAAAGCTATGTGGTACACAGGGGTGTGCTATTGATATTCATTCTAGTCATGTGTCTTAGGTGGGCGGCTGCACAGAGGAACAGTGACATTTGAACTTAGCATTGAAGGTTGAGAGTGAGTGGGGTGGGAGCGACATCCTGACTGGTGCAGGCAAAGTGCTTAGCTGTGGCTGAGGTAATGGCTGTCTCTGTATTTAGGTGTTCCGAGCTCTCTCAGATTGGGAGATTCACTTCGATCTGTTTGTGTTGAAAAGTCTAGAAGAACTTAAAACCACCTCACTCCCATGCTCAGTGAAGCTCCTTGTGCTGATCTGGGAATTACAGGGTTTCTCAGGGTGTGACCCCATGGTAGGTGTTAGGTTCCTTTATAAATGTGTCTTTTAGAAATTACACCAGAAACCATCACAGTCAGTGGCTTTGATATGGAGACCAGGAATACACATATAAGTTGTAATGAAAGAGAAAATGGTTATAATCGTATGTGAACATAATACCTGTGACTGGGATTCAAGTCTACGTTAGCAGCATGTGAAGATTCAGAAGTGGTGGGTCTCAAAAACCTTAGCTGGAGATGACAATTAAATAGTGTGAAACTGATTCAACAATACAAGTGATACCAAAAGAGAAGGGGGAGGGTTATAAAATTAGTCCATAAAACAAAGAAACAGAGGAAGCATTTTGAAACCAGTATATATAATCTTGTACATATAAAGCAGTTTAAACATGTATATGTAACTAAATTAATTAAATATTGCTAATTTTATTTCTCTGTTTTGTATATATTCCCTAAATTTCCACCCCCCCCTTATTTTCTCAGGACAAAGGGGACTTTGGCATTTAGAGGTTTTCTGGGTTAGTGTGCATGTTATCTGTTTATCTGTTTGGGATTTCACTTGGGTTACAATAGTGACCAAGGGTAACAAAAGCAGTGGCTCTACCCAGAATGAAATGTGTGCTGTGTTTTTGTCTTTTGAACTTGGTCTCTATGCCTCATGATAGCCCCATAGGGCAGGTATATTCGTTAGGCAGAGTTGTCATAGCAAAATACCACAGGCCAAGTGTCTTAAGAACAACACAAACATCTCATCTCACAGTCCAGAAGTCCTGAGATCAGGATGTTAGCAGGGCTATTGGTTCCTTCTGAGGTCTGTGGAGGCAGCCATGCTTCATGCTTCTCCCCTGGTTTCTAGGAGTTTGCTGGCATTCTCAGCCTGTGGAGTGGTACCCCACTCCACCCACCATCTTCCCATGGCATTCCCCCAGTGTGTAACTACATCCAGATTCCCTGTTTTTGTAAGTTAATTTCTTATATGAGAGGGGGCTTGTATGATGATGTCATTTAAACCCAGCTGCTGCTGCAAAGACCCTACATACGGGTCTTTGACCCTACAAAGAACATAAGGTGATGTTCCTTCCAATGTGCTGGGGATTTGGATGCCAACATATGATCTGGATGCAGGACAGCAGCAGGGTTAGTCTTGTTACAGTATCACCCATCACAGATGGAGCAACTGAGATTAGAAATTGTGCACCTAAACAGTGGGTACAGCTCGGAGCTGAACTCACCAATGCTTGCATCCAGCTGTCTCCCTGCTCTGCGTCGTCATGCTGCTTTTGCATGCCTGTGGTGGACTTACAGAAACTCTACCTCATGGATGCTCTCTCTGAAGAGTCAACGCTACATTTAAACTCTTTCATCCCAATAGCTTCACGCTCAGTTGTGAACCAGAGTACAACCTGGTAGGCTTTCCTGTCTGTGCTTCATTTTCAACTTTAGGAAACTCAGTGGCCAAAACTTAAGGTTGGTCTTCATTGTTTGTTTACTATGTATTAAGCACTTGCAATAGGTAAGTAATGCTAAGAAAATATAAAAAGACAGGATGTTGGCTCTGAGTCCTGTTACTAGTCTGGGCTGTGCTTGTACAAATTAAAATTTAATCCCACAAGCATAACCTTGGCTTGAAACGAAGGGCAGACCTTTTGATTTTTAATTAGTTTTAGGAAGGTAAGCCTGCCCAGTTCCCAGTGCATTAGGTCTTTCTCTGTGTCTGTAGTGCTTTGTCAAAGAATAGAAGAAATGACAGCTACCATTCAGGTATCTGAAAGCAGCAGCAGAATCTTACTCACTGTAAAAGTGAAAGGGCTGGTGGCCTTCTCAGCCCCACAGACACTTTCAGATCACCCCCTCCTTTTCAGGTATGGAACACGGGATTGCTTAGTGGAAGATCCTGCCATAGCTGATACATGGTCTGGGTACGTGGTCTGGGTACCACCAGAGTGCATGTCCTTAACCACCATGGAACCAAAAAAGAGAGAACGATTGTCCAGGTTAGAAAGATACTCGGTTGGATCATTCCAAGTGCAACCTCATGGACTGGATTTAAAACATCCTTGGACTGGTGAACACAGCACAGGCTTGCCCACCCTCCATGCAATACTGGGAACTACAATCCAACACCTCCATATGCTGTCAGTGGGGTTCAGAAAACCCCACCCTATAAAATGCATGGTCACATTTTAACCACCGATAGCGGGGTGGAAGGCTGGGTTCTGCTTGCTGCCAACTGTTGATTGCCTTCAACTCTGATTAGCACCATTTTAGGGCTGGAAACCCAGCACGGCAGTGCACCGGGGAAATACGGTTAGGCCGCCCTGTTTCCTTACTATATTATCATTATAATTATTGTCCCTAGATTCCGTTTCTTTTTAACCTTCTTATGACTTTAACACAGTGTTCCTCAACCTTTTAAAAGTCTTTGTGGTGCTAGATTATGGAACATTTAGTACATCCCTGGCCACTACCTACTGAATTCCAGGGACACATCTCCTAGCTGTGACTAAAATATCTTCTGGCTTTGCCAAATGTCCCCTGGGGGCATAATTGCTCCCCTGTGGGTGGTTTTGGGAATTACAGCTCTAGCATTATGGTACTTTGCATTAGAAAACTAATCAGCCAGCCAACATTTACTGGGTAGGTGGTAGAAGAGAGGAGAGCTGCCATCATGTGAGTGGAGTCATGCCAGGAGATCCCTCTACTAGGAAGGATATGGGGTAGAGAACAAGAGCATGAGGAGGAGGGGCCCACTGGCCCCAGGTGTTACATGGAGGGGGGCAAAGAGAGGGGAAGGGGGAGGAAGAGAGAGAGAGAGAGAGAGAGAGAGAGAGAGAGAGAGAGAGAGAGAGAGAGCAGTTTGGATTATCTTGTCAAGATTGAGGGTCCAGAGATGGACATGGATCTGGGAGAGTCATCCTTGACCCAAGGCCTCTCTCTGCTTCCATACCTAGAATTTGAGAGTGTCACCTCTGTTCTCAGGGAACAAAGTGGATGCCACTACTTTAGTGTAGCTACTTCCTCCAAACTGAGACACTTCCACTCAGAGGGAAAAGGGAAGCTCTCATGATCCAGAAAGTTAAAGAAGCTAAAAAGTCCAGAAAGCTCCAAAACTTAGAAGATTCCCAAGGCCCCTCCCCAAAGTTATTCATCAGCAGTAAACAGTTGTTGGGACAGGAGGAGGAGAGTTTTCCAAGGACTGAAAGCTGGGCAGGGAGTTACAGAGATGTAGTTAGTGAGAGTCAGCATCCACATGGAGCAAGCTTTTCCAGGACACATGCCCTCATTCCGTGCATGCTCCTGTATGCACCCCAAATAAACATATTAGTTCACCAGCTAGACCTGACCATAATCAGGTCTTTGGTTTGTCTATATCCTATGTGAGGTGAATAGATGTTTGTTCACACCTCCCCAGAAAAGAGAGACACACTTCTGTTATTCTCTGTATTGTGGTATGTGTGTGCATGTGCATTTGTGTGTGCATTTGCGTGTATGTGTGAGTGTTATTCTTGCTCCCAGTTTTCATTAACATTCTCTCTGAAGCTTTCTGTCCTTATACTAGAGGGAGACTGAGTCTGATTGTCTTAAGTAGTTGCTATTATCCTCACTCTGCTACTTCATAGGTCCTTCTCAGCTTAGCATCAAAATGATCTTGAGTTGGGTGTCCAGCCACTATCCAGTTTGTGGCACCATCTTGCCTTGGGTTCTTCTCCCACTAAGGAGTGTCATAGTGATGGGAGCCATGGTTGACACATCTAGAGTGATGACCGAAAGAGTCCAGATTTGAATTCTACATTGAACAGTGACTTTGGAGATCTGAAAAATGAGATCTGACTCTTCCAGGAAGGAAGAAGAAGTCCTCTGTGGATGCCCTGGCTGGTCAGATTTTGATAGTCACACAGGCAGGAAGTGATAGCTGGTATTTGAACCCAGATGGTCTGGCTCATGCGTTACTAGGCTATCTTGCCTCTAGAAAGTCTCCTGTGCTGACCAATCATGAGGACATACTCCAACAGCCATGGACAGTTATGTTGAGGCTTTTAAAGAATCCCCATTTCTCTATGAAGAGACAAAAATATTTTAAATTTCAAAAGCATGTTATCCAGAGTTGTGGCATAAAAATTCCACTAGATGCTAAATAAACCTTGTGCAGTCTCTCCCTCATTTGGTATTTGTGCTTGAAACAGATTGTTTTTCTTTACATTATGGTGTGATGTGTTAGTGTTCAGACATACACTTACACTATCACAACACGTTGCAAACTCCTAAAGAGCTACTGTCTCATCCTGAACTGCTTCGTGCCATGGTCTAACCACTGCCATTTGCAAACCCTCATGAGCCCGTTAACTGAACTCACAGCATCTTTGATTCATTTGTTCCATTTGCAGCTACTGTAAATATATTGACTATCCAGTGTACTCAAAGTTTGTGTCCAGTCTTCTATGAAAGCAACGGAATGTAATGATAGGAGGAACCGAGAAGTTAAGACATGGATGATGAAGAAGTTAAGCCACAGTGATGTTGTAAATACAGGGATTACTTCTGCCTGCAAAGAATAGAATAATCAATCTGAACTCAATGGAATAGCGATGCCTCCTTGGGAAGGAAGGCCAGGCACTTGCAAGCAGGAGAGAAACCAGAAGGTGACCTGGTACTCACTCGTATGAGGATCTTCACTGTCTGCTGAGGGTGTGTAAATATTTTCTGCAGGCAGTCAGAGAGCTCCTGAAAGATTCTGTGCAGAATGATAACACACTCTGTTTTCTAGGAAGAGAACTGGTTCCAGTGTGAAGTTGACAGGGAAGGAACATCTCTTCTGAGGCTACCTCAGTGAAAGATGAGGTGTTCCTGTGGAGCAGGGTAGAAGTGGGAATGTAAGGGAGGAGGTAGAAATGTCTGACTGTGTGATGATGTGTCTCTGATGAACTGAGTCTGAATGAGCATGACCCAACTTCTGATCGGCTGTCAGTGGCAATGAGAACGGATGTGCTGAAGTCAATGAGGATCAAGATGAGTTTGAAATGATGAGAAGCAGTGTAGAGGACTGTCGTTCTCCTTCCAACCCAGCTCTTCCCAGCAGAAGCCTGATGTCACATGGCTACAAACAACATTGCGTCCATCCCATCTTTCGAGTAATGTGTGATGGAGAAAGAGCCCTGGCTTTGCCTCCTGTCGTTGAGTTCACCAGAGGCACATTATTATAGGACAAGGCTAATTCTGTCAGTGCCAAGACAGAACAGAGGAAGCAGTGGGAATGGAGACTCTGTGAGCAGTTCAGGATGAAGATACTTGAGGAAGTAAGTTCAGATATTGGGAGAAGCATGACTCAGACAAGTAGAAGATATGACCAGGCAAAGTAGGAAGGCTTTATATATTAAGCTCACTGATAAAAGAACTGGATAATAACAGATGTGTCTCTGGCTGGGGACATTCATAGGTCCGAAGGCCTTTCTGAGTACGTCATTTCCTCCTTTACCTGAGCCTGGATCTTGGACTAGTATCCATGTACATAGTCCGCCCTTCTCCTTTATTGAAATTCATTGCTCTAAAATGTTGGACTCCGTACTGGGCTGGAAGCATGGGGAGGCAGAAATGCAAAGGTTAATTCACACCCAGGCTCTGGACACAAAGAGTCAGCAGGCTGTGGGCTTCCTAATATTAACTCTTGCGGGAGAATGTGGTATAAAGCAGACAAGACTATGGGGACATACTTCAGGCATGGGTGGTAACTCAAACAGAGTGTGTGGCCAGCAAGGGCATAGGAAGAAAGAACATGGAGAGAAAAAACTTGTTATGCACTAAAGAGTCAGAGTGGGAGAAGTGTGGTTATATGTAAGCAAGAGACTCCAGGGTGGAAGGAGACAGGTAGTGAGGGGACACAGGATGCTGTTGTGACAACCTAGATGAAGGTGGCTGAAGGCTGCCATTGTGGTGCTTGGGAGCTTGATGGCCATGGGCTGGAAAGGAGATGGGTCTGTGGCCCAAGTCATACATAGTAGTAAAAATAGCTCTGTGTTCTCAGCCCATGTCATTTCTCCTTAGGGTGCAAAAGTCTCAGAGTGGCCCTTCCTTAGATTAATGGCCATCTGTCCTGTCTCTTACAAGTTGAAGAGGCTCTCAGAAGCATACAACCTAAACAAAAGCTGGCTTGCTAAAGTGACCCATGAAAGAGGATTTCATTTCCGTTTTACAAATCAAACTTGCAATTTCGGGAGAGCTTAGGTTTCAGTTTGTGGCTAGCTGAGGCAACAGGGATAACTTGCAGGGATAAAAGGGGTAGCCAGTCAGGACCCACCCCATCCATGGAAGCATTTAACAGGATGGTATCTGTGGGGAAAATGATGTGGAGGGTGGAATGAGGGAGATGTCAAAAATCAGGAACAAAAAAGCACAGGCACAACTCCAAGCCTAGACAAGGGCTTGCCAGGAGGCCAGGTGCTGCTGCTGGAAGCCATTCTATACACTTGGCATTGCCTTCTGTCATGGCGCCTGCTTCCTGTGTCTGTGCTGAGAAGGCCATCTCCCCATGGGTGCCTGTTATAGCAATGAGCGTAGAGGAGCTTGCTGAGGTGGAGAGATGGTGGGGAGAGAGAGAGAGGAAAGGGATAGAGAGAAGGAGGAATGCAGAAGGAAGGAGGGAGGGAGGGAGGGAGGGAGGGAGAGAGAGAGAGAGAGAGAGAGAGAGAGAGAGAGAGAGAGAGAGAGAGAGAGAGCGCGCACTGTGGAGATTCTCTCAGGGTTCACAGTAGAGGTGACACAGACTTGACTTCTCCATTCCTTGCATCATTCACTTCACCCACACAGTTCTGCCCCAGGGAGGAGTACTGCATCTGCATCGTAAGGCCTGAGGAAACCCCTTGTTACTTGGGCTCCTCCCATCCTCTGCCCCAGAGCTTTGCACCTCTGGAGCCTCCTCAAGGACGCCCCCTAAATCCTGGGCCAAGTGTGGGGCCACTGTCTTTTACAGGCCAAGGCTTCCTCCAGATGGTTGTTCCTTATGTCTCACAAGCTGCTGTTGGTTCTGTTTTGTTTCTGTGGAGAATCGTGAAGTGGAAAATGTGGCTGTTGTTTCAAACATGTGTGCGTGTCTCCACATGCAGAAGCAACTCAACAGTGGGTTTCATTCTTGACCTGTGGATTGACCTCTCAGGAAGAAGACTCCAGTTTAGCCAGGTCCCTTTGTGGTGATTCTAGGCATGGAGACTCATTCTCACTGAACTGATTTTTTTTCAGTTTTTAAATTTTTTAATTGGATATTTTATTTATTTACGTTTCAGATGCCATCTCCTTTCCCCATTTCCCCTCCCTAGAACTCCCTATCCTATCCCCCCTCCTCTTTTTTGCTTTTATACCATTTTAATTATATTCATGTATTAAGGTCAGTTCTAGGTTGAGGATCTAGCAATACAATAGATGCAAATAATCAAGGAACAAGCGAGACAATAAACACAAATAGTCAAAGAACAAGCAAGGCAATAAACAAAATTTCGTGAACACTCCTGTGATCACTGTTTCTAAGGGCTTATCAGGATGACCAAAATATCTGAGCCAACATTCCTGTCCTAGCCCAAAGTCATTTTCATGTCTGAAGCCTACTTCCTTGTTCTAACCTAAGATTTAGATTCCTGCCTGAAATTACTTCTTTGTTCTAGCGTGTTCTAAAATTTTCAGTGGTAATCATTGTAATTAGGAAAAAGTTTAAAGACACTTGCAGTGTATTTAGCATAATTCTCACACCTCTCTGGATGTTTTAACTTTGCATAGTGACCTTATGCATTTAAAAAATGCTGCCCTGGCAACTTTTAATCCCAGCCAGGGCAGCTGAACAGGAATGAACTAAAGCTCGGGCAGCTGGATGGCTACTTAGCTAACCCTCAGTGTCTCTGGACGCTGGGCACCACAGAGTGAGAAGGACACAGTGAGAGACACTGTCCTAGCCACAAAGCAGACTGATTAGCTATGTATCTGGTGCCCTGAGCAGATCAATAACTGGCAGCTGCTGTTTCATATTCTGCAACATCATCTTGATGACACTATCTGACAGAAACAGCTTAAAGGAGGGGGTATTTATTTGGGCTCAGGGTTTCAGACAGCTTTGGTCCATCATGGTGGGGGAAGGCACAGTAGAATGTACAGTGCATCTCATGGTGGCAGATACACATGGTAGAAGCTGTTCACAGCAGAGCATGGCAGGAACCAGGAACCAGGGACCAGGAATCACCTGCACAGGTCCATACCTAGGTATCTATTTCCATCACCTGGGCCTCACCTGCTACAGGCTCCACCCCTCCACCCAAAGCACCATCAGCCAGGCAATAAGCATTCAAGGCATAAAACTGTCAGGGGTGTTTTATATTCAAACAACGGCAGTATTGTTATAAAAGAGGTTAGCACCGGGTAGTATGGGGAGACCAGACATTGACTCTAAGGGTGCTGTGCCAGGAGACGGCCAAAGTAAACCTGAGCCCAAACAAACAAACAAACCCTGCCTCACCCTACATCAGCATAACATTCACAGAACAGTCCTGAGATGGGCACAGCATTCTCCAAAGGGTCTAGGAAAATAATGTTTCCTTTGGTGAA